>NC_058374.1:30545000-30807500 GCF_018350175.1 Felis catus | reverse complement strand
TCTACAATGTAGTTTAGAATTCTGAATTTTTTTTATTCTATTTCTTTTTGTTTTTAACGTTTAAAAAAATCTTCTTCTGGGGCACCTGGGTGGCTCAGTCAGTTAAGCATCCAACTTCGGCTCAGATCATGATCTCACAGTTTGTGGGTTCGAGCCCTGCATTGGGCTCTGTGCTGACAGCTCAGAGCCTGGAGCCTGCTTCAGATTCTGTGTCTCCCTCTCTCTCTGCCCTTCTCCCACTCATGCTGTGTTTCTCTCTCTCTCTCTAAAAAATGAATAAATATTAAAAAAATTTTTTTTAATCTTGTTCCATTGTATTCTGGACATCATTGTTTCAGATAAGAAATAAGGCATTATTTGTTTTGCTATTTCCCTCGTATGTAATTGTTTTTAATTTGGCTTATTTCTGTATATTTGGCTTTTAGAAATTTGACTATGACAGGCTTAATGTGGTTTATTTTGCATTTATCTTGCTTATGGTTCACTGAGCTTCTTGAATGTGTAAGTTGATGTTTTCCATCAAATTTAGGAACATTTGAGTCATTCCTTCCTTTTATTTATTTATTTTTTTATAATTTTTTTTAACAATTATTTATTTTTGAGAGACAGAGAGAGGCAGAGTATGAGCAGGGGAGGGGCAGAGAGAGAGGGAGACACAGAATTCGAAGCAGGCTTCAGGCTCCGAGCTGTCAGCACAGAGCCTGACACAGGGCCCGAACTCACAAACTGTGAGATAATGATCTGAGCCAAAGTCGACGCTCAACCAACTGAACAACCCAGGCGCTTTCCCTTTTCTTTTTGAAAGAGAACTTTTTATTACAGTTATGTGCAGAACATTCAGCAGGGTACACTTAGCCATTTGGTGGCCAGTTCTTTAGCCTTTGCCTTTTCCAACTTGGCAATGTGAGCCACCAGCTTTGGACCCAGGATGATGGTGGATCTTACCATATCTGTCACTATAATTGGTCCTGATAGCTTCCACCAGCTTAGCCAGAGCTCCTCTGTCTTCCAAGTTAACCTCCGTGAAGCCAACAGTGTGCAGGTCTTCCTGTGGGCCAAATGCCCCAGCCTGGCCTTCCTTTTGATAATGCAGTAGGGAACTCCCATCTTATGACACAGGGCAGGCCAGAAAACCACCATCTCAATGGGATCCACAACAAGTGCAATCATTGCTACTGAGCCTTCTTGTTTTCCACCAAAGTTGTGACAATATTAACCCCAGCTCAAAGGACATGTTACCTCTTAGTGGGGACATTCCCCTTGAGGGAGATTTCTTCTTAGCCCCAGCCAACAATTTCTGATTCTTCTCTTGCTTTGTCTCTGGACTGTATTTGTGGGCCACCTTAAGTAGTTGAGTAGCTGTTTGGTGGTCCAAGCCCTGGGTGAACTGGTTAATTGTGGGAAGCACTTTAAGACATTAATAGAGAATAGCCCTTTGACACTGCAGCTGGATGTAGCAAGGCCATCTGACAAAGTGGGTAAGGTCCCTTTTGAGCTGGAAGTCTTGTCCAAAGCCAAAATTAGTGAGCCTTTTCTCAAACAGGGGATTGACTACCTTGTTGGCTTCCTGCTTCTTCATGACAGCAGGGGCTGGAGCCACCTTTTTCCTCTTAGCCTTCTTTCCTTTGGATCTTGGCTGGCTGGAGGAGAGAGCTCTCTATTTCTTAAAATATTATCATTCACTTTTTCTGGGGTTCTAATTCCAACAGAAGTTAGAAATTGTATATTATGCCACAGATTTCTGAGCATCTTTACTTTTCTTCCACCTATTTCTTTTTCCATTTTTCAGACTGGATTGTTTATATCAATCTGTCTTCTTGGTCCTGACTTATTTTCAGTATACCATTAATTATTTCTGAATTTTAAAAATCCTAAGTTATTGAAGTCTTGTTCAAGAATTCCATTTCCTTTTTTCTCTCTTTATTTTTTTTTGTTTCCATCCCTCTGCTGAGACTCTCTAACAATTCATAATTATGACACTATTTTTCTTTAAATCCTTGAACATATTTATTATATCTGTTTTAATGTTTAGAGTACTAACTCCAATGTTGGCTTCACCTGAAGATACATTATCTGTTTTTTTTCTTGATTATTGGTCAAATTTTTCTATTTTTTAAATATCTAGTAATTTTTATTGCATTCTCAACAGCATAGATGATAAATCTTAGAGTTTTAAGATTCTGTGATCTTCTTCCTGGCAAGTATTGACTTCTACTCTGGTAGACTGTCCAGTCACTAATCAAGTTGAACTTGTGTACAGATGGTTTTATTTTAAGCTTTTTAAAGCCATACCTGTGGTAGGCCTTCCTCTGGGACTTGGTTCTTATTCCTAAAACAAGTGGCTTTTCTGCTGTGTCAAATGGATGCCAAAATGGATACAAGGTCTTTCCACTGAAACTGGACTAGAACCCCAGCATCTTATAGCTCTGTTCAACTTCTAGTAACCCAGTTACACTTTCTACTCTGTTGCTGGTCTCCAGGAAGCCATTCATTGCTTATCTTGTGCATACTCAGCTAAACCCTCTGCCATGATCTACTCCATTGCACGGCTGCCCTTCCCAGTGCCCTGTCTCACAGATTCTAGTTACTTTAAATGTCTTATACTTGATTTCTACTTTCTTCACTCAGGACGATCATCAAGCTCTGCTTGGGCTCCACCTCCCTAGGCCATAGTCAGGAAATTTTCCCTACGCAGAGATGGCATGATTGCAAGTTTACCTTCTCTCAGGGATAGCAGGCTGGCACTAACTGTTTTTCAAAGCCTGCAATAATTGCCTCATATATTTTGTCCAGTTTTATAGTTATTCTCAATAGGAGAGTTAGTTTTGCATCATTTACTGTATCATAGACAGAATCAGACTTTCCTGGCTGAGGATTCTTAAATGCAATCTGATTACTTACTGAGACGTATAAAGTTCTTTGATCTTCCTGTAATTATCTAGTTTATTTCTTGTCACTGACCACTTCTCCAACCATAGCTTTTTCTCCCAAAAGTCTTCTCATACTTTTCCCCTTTGCTTACTTGCTGCTTGAAAAATCATGAGATTGTTTTGTCTAGAGTAGACATATGTGACTTCAAGAGCTAAAAATGGCATATGTTAGGGGCAAAATATGAACTCAGTTTTAACATACCTTTAAAGTCTCTACAGTACATCACATGAGTACTTGGGTTTTTATCTTTATTGTTTCATATCATTTACATTAATGAACACTTGAGTTCTTCTTAGTCCTATGCTAGGCACAGAATATGTTTTTAGGGTATAGAATAAGAAACTCTGTCCTAAGGACTTTGTTTACTTTGAGGGTAGGAATAAGGCTATTTCTAGATTGCCATTTCCATTCAAAGTAATTTGTGTAAATGCGTGAATCCATCAACTTTCTTTCCTTCTTTTCCCTTTCCCTTCCTTTCTCTGTCCCGTCCTTCTATTTCTCCTTCAGCCAATATTTACAAATAGCCTCATAGGTGCTTGGAAACCCAAAATATCAGTATCTTTTGGGGCATCCTATAGTTTCTTAAACTCTCAGCATTATCTTAAATTCCATGGCAGGACTAAAATTTCCCTAGAATTCTGCCATCTTTCCAGGAGCAAAAGTAATGACAGTAATATTGGGTGTCTTCTGGTCTCTGGCCTAACTGATCCAAAGGAGGTATTTTGGCATCTTACTGAGGAATCTCTGTGAACAATCAGATACATGATTCATAAAAAGTGCTCTTGGGAGATCTATCCAAGAACAACAATGAGTTCAGAACTTTTCTGTTCAATCAGGGACATCTTTGTCTGGATATGCTCTGAATTTTTATTTATTTGTTTATTTTTCTCTTTATAGCAGAGATGATTTCAAGTATTAATCTGAAAACATCCCAGAATAGATCTAGCTTTCCAAGGAATAATGCAGAAATTCACAAAACAGTATTAATTTGTAGAATTTGGTAAACACATGTATTGTGTTCTTTTTTTTTTATTCTATTTCCATTTTTTCCATACTATTAACTCAAAGTAATATATAGTGATAGAGGTAAAGATGTATAAATATCATAGTATTCTTTCACGTAAGGGATTACTTTCTTCCTTTTAATATTACTTTTTATTACACTAATTATATTTTAACATAGGCTTACTGTTCAAAAATACACACTCCATAATCAGAGTAAAACATTGCCCTTAACTTCCTCTCTCAATTCAAATGGATTCCTTTTACTATATATGTATTTCATTTGAGTCTGGTTTAAATTTTTAAAATGTGCTGAAAATCACCTGTAGGTATGAGGGAAACATCTAAAACTGAAATAGCAATGAGGCTTATAACTCTCAAGAACTTGGAGATCCCTGCCCTGTACTCTCAAAGTTTGATCCCTCTCAGATACTCGTTATATGGTGTCATTTCGACATTTAGAAAAATGACCTATGGTAGTCATATAAGCTACAGTGAAAAATTTTTTTTTTGTTCATAAAATATTTGACTTTCCAGATCTTCTGATTCTGAGTGTTTTTACTTTATACCAAGGCAATTCATTTTCACTTTTGCACTTCTTTCAAGATCTCTAATATTCTTCAATTCTAAAATCACTGACTGATGGCATACAAGTGTTAGTTTTTTAAAGGCACAGACTCTATTATTTTCTCTCCATTTTCTGTTTTCTTTTCATTACTGTAGAAATTTGTATCAATTTTTAGACAATTTGTTGTCCACACACCAAGATAAAAGTAAAGGATGGATGAGCAATTTCTTTACCCATTGACTCCACTCAGTGAGCAAGAGACTGTGCTGAGTGTATGCATGTGGCACACAGAATAATATTTCCAGCTGTGTCCCCAAATATGATGCATGAAAAGGAAAAAATACACGCATTGGCATTTGGAAATTAATTCATACCTACATAGGAATGCAGTGTAGAGGTAACCAGCCCTCTATCACAGCAGTTAATAACTTTGTGTAGAGATGAGGGAGAAGAAGGCCTTGCTCTAAGGCCAAACCCAAAAAAGCTGTTTCTGACTACTGCCAACCGAATCCCTTTACAGTTTTGCAATCATGAAAGGTTTTATAATTATTCTGTCTATAAATTTCTCTGTTCTACATGAACTCACTATGTGAAAGGGGCAAGGACTTGCCTTATAGAGGAAAGGTAGTGTCTTAGGTAAACTGGTCTCCACTAGCTACAGTGCTAAGGTCTTCGAGACAATTTAAGTAATAGCAGATATTTGGTATGATGGTGATAATGTTTTTAAAGTTCTTTTCACCTACATATTCTATACCATAATCCTTTCATTGGATTCAGAATCCAGATTATGAGCAGATATGTTGGGTTTTTATTGATGAAATCTTCTAAAGCAAAATATATAATTTGAGCTCAGGCATGCATAGTTTATTATTAATTATACTCTCTTGATTGACAATATTGTTAATAACCAATGACCTAATTTGCATTATATTGTGGGTGTAAGAAGAGAATCAAAATGAATAAAATAAAAAATTTGCCCTTTGCAGCACTGTGTTTCATGAACAGTATAAAACTCCTGCTGGTGAAACACGTGTTTCTACAAACATGAAGCCAAGAACAAACCACTGCAAATATTTAAACTCAATCAGACCAGTTATTAGACGTCGTGTAAATAATGAAAGGAAAAGAATGAGCTGGTTTGAATCATAAATAATTAAAGGAAAAATATCAGCTGACTTAAATTCTTTTTCTCAAATAGTCTGTGTAATTAGAAACAGAGATATTCTCATATTCTGTCTCTCTCTCTCTCTCTCTCTCTCTCTCTCCCAATCTTTTAAAAAGTCAGAATGCTGTGTTTTCTATATCTTCTCACTTAAAAAAAAATCTTGAAGTGTTTAAAATGTATGCAATTTCAACTTTTGATTGGTCAAAAAAAATCATAAAACTAATTTAAATATGCACACTGATTAAAATATGAAATTAAGGATTAACTCCAATTTTATAATTGTGAGTTAACTACCCTTCTGTCAGGGATATTTGTTTTACTATCTTTATTTCAGAAATATACCATAAGGTCCTGTGAAGAATGTATTTAGTATGTTAAATATACAGTTATTCCTACAAGATTTTTTTTTTTTTACTTCGAGAAATATGGACACATGTGGGAGAAAAGAAAACCCAAATGAGACTAGAATAAAACAAAGAAATAAAGTAGGAATAAGAAAAAGTATTAAATAATGTACAAATAAAAAGATATCAGGGTGATTACAGAAAAAAACTATTAAGTAACTTTAGAATTATAATACTTTCAGGGTCACCTGTGTGGCTTAGTCAGTTGAGCGTCCAACTCTTGATCTTGGTTTATGTCATAAACTCTTGATTTCAGCTCAGGTCATAATCTCACAGTTCATGAGTTCAAGCACCACATCGAGCTCTGTGCTGGTGGAGCATAGCCTACTTAGGATTCTCTCTCCTCTCTGCCCCTCCCCCACTTGTGTGCCCGCTTGCTCTTTGTCTCAAAAACTAAATAAATAAATGTATTTTAAAAATTGTAATACTTCCATGCCATTTTTATGGTTAACAACAATAACATAAAAGGTTTGGGGGATGATAATTTTGTCAAGTTGGAGGTTAAATTTTACCCAGAAAGAAACATAAAAGGACAGTATTTTCAAAAAGTTCCACACAATCTAGTTCTGGCACTCTCGCCTGATAATGAAATGTTAACATTAGCAATACTTGTCAGTGCTTCTAACATTGCAAATGGTTAAAAACATTGCTGAAGGAAAACCACCCAGCAGGACCAACAGGTTCATCAGCCTGCAGCTCTGTGCTTCCGCTGCTAGTCGTGGCCTGCACATTCTCTAGCATTTCACCTCCACAAATGAGCACCGCCATTCCTCAGCCCCCAGTACATCTGTTGTACAAGCTTCGGATCAGAGCGTAGAAATAGGGACAAATGCCACCCACTTCAGTGCACTTGCTGCTCTACCAACTGTTAGCAATTGTATGGCATGTTGTCTGCTTTCTCGGTCTCTCAGTTCATGTGTTTCTGGAAGGTAGCTGACAGGTAAAGAGTATGACTTTCCTGCCAAAATCCCCACCCCCACAGTGAAAGAGGTGGTTGTCTGTTCTCTAGAAATAAACAGAGAACATAAAGAAAAATATGGAAATAGGAAAAATCTGTCATAGCACTACCAGCCTGAAAATGACTAGAGAGACCATGTCATCCATACAGGCAGATATGTCAGCCATTCATTCATTTATGCATTCAACAGATATAGATTGACTAGATTGTGTGCAGAACTGATGTTTAAATAGATACGTATCAATAAAATGAATGAATCTTAAGGTACAATTGAACAGGGCACAATAAGTGACAATAAGAACTGGTTTCATTTTATTATTGTATTATTTTAGAGAACCTAAATATGTGTTGTTTTTACAAATTTGGTATTCTTGTGTTGCTCCTAGCAGTGAGTATTTCACACAAATATGAAAGAATATATACTCGACCATCTCGTGCTATGTAGGCAAAAGAAGTAGGGATGGAGACAAAAGTTCACCTTTTTTAAAGGCAGGACTAAACATAGCATTGGATGGGCTGAGATGAAGGTGAAATCATTGGCAGAAGGGAGGAGAGGCCTCGGAGAAAGCAGATCTGACCCTACCCTTACACATGATCAATTACAAAACATCTCTCTTAAAGAGAAACCAAGATCCTAGCAAGCCCCTGGGGAAGAACTGGAGACTTCCTACTCATTTCTGGTCAGTGATCACTTCTGTCTCCAGATCCACTATCTGTACCTTAGATGAGTTTTGGACTTAATTGCATACAAAATAGCAGAAATCAGAAATGGAAGAGAATTTAACATCTCTCAAGTAGGCAATCTGTTTATTTTATACATGAGTCCCAGAGAAATGGGATGACCTGCCCAGGGTCACACAGCAGGTGTTGATATTTAGAATGTAAATTTCCTGAAGTCCAGCCTTTTCCTAAAGGGATCCTTGACAGGGGTCTTCGGAAAAAAGTGACCCAACACCCTCTTTAATTTGGAATATAAGTGTGTTGTCTAACAATAATTTTCTTGGAATGCCAATTATATTCAAAGCCATTCTTTTCCTTATTTGTTAACATTGTTGAATTTCTAGCAACTGTGCAATTTGGATGAAATTACATCGGTAGGTTGGTATATCAGTCTACACCATGAAAACCAGTGCTGGAAAGCCAGTTGTCAAACATTTGCCAGCACACTACTGATTACATCAGTTGTTAAATTTATAATTTAATAAAATATTCACTGTATCAATTTTGAATAGTCTTTCAATGGACCGATTCTATCCAGCAATACCATGGCCTGAATATAATAACCACACTTAATAAATAAATAATATGACCAGGGATTTTCTTTTCTCTCCATGAGTCACTTCAAACATCCTGTGAGGCACCCACTTGAATAAAAAAAAAAACAAAAAAACAAAAAAACAGAAAAACAACTTTAAGTTAAAGACAGCATTATCTGGAGGGCTTAGTCTTTGAAAGCTTAAATGAGTACTCAATGTCTGAGTGCTGTAAACAACTAGAACTAGACAGAACATTTGGAATTATAAATGTTTATATCAATACTAGTCCCTTGCCTTCTCACTAATCTGAACATATAGACCATCCCAGGATTGAGAAACTTTCCTAAGGCAAGAAAAGACCTTGGCTTCCTCCCATACCTACCTCAGTATAGTGAATAATACTACACTCCAGAAAGCTCAAGTCTTATTCACACAGAAGACTTCTAGTCTTAGCTGCTTTCTTGAAATTGTGATTTAGTGGAATATTTGGTGTATAATTATATATGCTAAGTGATCTTGAATAACCATATCTGCTAAATCAGATGATCTGGTCATTTTCTTCTTCATAGAAGAAATAAACAATTTGAATTCACCATGAAATAGAAGCTTCATTGGCAAATAGTAGTTAGTGGTGGGCGGCTTTTTAAGCCTAAATGTTTTTTTCTATTTGATTTACTTAATTGAGCTAATGGGTTCTATGATCGGCTGAATAGTCCGGTAGCTAAAGTCATCATTAGCTATTTTCTTGGCTAACACAATAATGACCCTTAAATTGTCTCCAGTATTTCCCATTACCTTTGAAAACATGTGGAGTGTCAGAAGCCCTAACAGGAAACATATATGATATGTTATTTATGGGAAATATTTTTTTGCAACTAGTAGCTATCACAAAGCTCTTTTAAGTGTCAAGAGAAAATAGTGAAACAAATCATTGAACAAAACAGTGAAGGATCTGAAGAGAGGATTTCGTCTTGATAAATACTAGAATCAATGGATACTGGGATGATTTAGAAATTCTCTAGCCCAATCATTTCATTTTATGGTTAAGAAAACCAAGGCTGGAGATGATAATTACCTTACAAAGATAACATAGCTAACAGGTGGCAGCCAAAATTAGAACTCATTTTTTTTCCATTGAAGAGTGTATTTCTTGAACTAATCTATTAAAAATATGCTTTACTTAAGAGGTACTTAAAGATACTCCAAATCCCAAGTGGTTTAATTTCCCCCATTCTCTTTCTTTTCCTCCCCTTCTCTCTCTCCCTCCCTCTTTCTCTCTCTCTGTCTCTCCCTCCCTCTCTCTCCTTCCTCCCCTCTTTCTCATAAACATAAATTATAATTCATTCACAATATTATTGTAAAAGCCCTGAATTCACTGCAAAGGATAGAAGAAGCAAGAGAATAAAAGCACGACTGAAACAGCTCTGGAGCTCAGTTTGCAGCCTGGAGAGGACACTGTGTTGTATTACAAATGATAGAAACAGGAAAGGAAGGAGAGAGAAGAGTTGGAGTACAATTGCTGAGTGTGGATTGAGTATAAAGGCAGCCACCCTTTAGATTCCAGGGTGGATCATTAGTGGTGTGATATAGGCTAGAATTTCACAGGTGGACAATTCCTCACTGGAGTCATGCATTTGGGGTCCAATCCTGGGGTTTCATCATTTTTCCTCTGTGTAGTGAAATTCAGGGATAATGATTTTTGTTAAGCAAATTCACAAAAGAATGACTGGCTGTACCTAAGCTTACCTTGTTAAATCACAATGTGGAAAATCATTGCCACCGGGCCTGGAATACCTGTCAACTGGCCATCACATTCTCTCCCCTGCAGCAAAATCTATGAGCTGCTCGAAGCAGTGGATATGCATTATTTATTTTTGTATGCCCAGCACCCAGTGTAATGTTTGTCATATTGAAGGTACTTGAGAAATGTATAGTGAAAGAATGAATAAAGAAGGCTGCTGGTTGAGCATGAAATCTGGCAAAGAGAGTTAGATGATTCTAAGAAAGTGTCAACTCACAATTGTAAATGGATATAGAGGCTAGGAAGGATCTTCACTACATTCTCAGCATCCAATCAACTCAGAGGCAATGACAGGATCAAATCTCTGACCCCATAAGTGTAAGGGTCATACTCTGTGCCACTGTGAACTCATTATAGATGATACAATCTTGTGAGGACACTTGGAAACTTGGCAGCTGGTCCTCCTTGGCCACTCCCCACTCTCATCATCTACCTCAATTTAAATCAGCTCCAGCTCCAGAACATGAGGAAGATAGGAATTGATATCCCAAGTCAGCAGAATACCCACACTCTCCGCACAGGGCTACATAGGGTGATTGTTTCTAGAAGGCAACTGAGTAGTCCTCAGGTTCCAAAATGACTGAATTATTGTTGATGGATGTTATTCTCCAAATTCCCCAAAGTAACATGAAAACAAAATGAATTTCACCTACAGCAGCTGATCCTCAGTTGGTGGTTCTGTTGAATTTTCTCTACCTATTTAGAAGGTAAATTTATTCTTAAGTAAATTATAGTTGATTTTTTTCTTTTATTTTAATTTTAAAATTGCATACAGTAAAATTTGACTTTTTGTGTACAGTTGAAATGGAACACATGTACAGAATCATGTGGCTCTCAGCACAATCTGGAAACAGAGAGGTTTCCTTAGTGTCCCCGAACTCCCTCCTGCTAGCCTTTTATAATCACGCCATTCCCATTCCCCAGCTTCTGGGAACAATGATATTGTTTGTCTTTTTTGAGAATTTTATATAAATAGAAGAGTATAATATGTAACCTTTGAGACTGGCTTTTTCCTCTCAACAGAATACCTTTTAATTATTCATCAAAAGTATTGCATGTATCAATAGTTCATTCCTTTTAATGCCAAGTAATATTCCATTGCATGGATGTACCACAGCTCATGTAACCATTCACCTGTTAAAAGAAATTTGAGTTCTTTCCAGTATAGGGCAATTATGAACAGAAATTCTGTAAAATTTGTGTACAGGTTTTCTTTTTTTTCTTCCTAATTTTTATTTAAATTCTAGTTAGTGAGTATACAGTGCAATATTGGTTTCAGGAGTAGTATTCATCACTTACAGACAACTTACAGACACTTACAGAAAACACCCAGTGATCATCACAAGTGCCCTCCTTAATGCCCATCACCCATCTAACCCATCCCTCACCCACTTCCCTCCATCAACACTCAGATTGTTCTCTATCTTTATTTTTATTTTTTTAGAGAGAAAGAGAAAATATAAGAGGGGTAGGGACAGAGAGAGAGAGAGAGAGAGAGAGAGAGAGAGAGAGAGAGAGAGAGAATCTTAAGCAGGTTCCATGTCCAGTGAGATTTCATGACCCTGAGATCATGACCTGAGCTGAAATCAAGAGGCTTAACAGACTAAGCCACCCAGACATCTCCGTTCTCTATCTTTAAGAGTCTCTCATAGTTGTTTCCCTCTCTCTATTTCTTCCCTCCCATACGTTCATTTGTTTTGTGTCTTAAATTCCCATATGAGTGAAATCATGTATTTGTTTTTCTCTGATTGACTTATTAAGCTTAGTATAATGCATTCTAGCTTCATCCATGTCATTACAAAGGGCAAGATTTCATTTTTTTGATGGCTGAGTAATATTCCCTTTCATATATATACCACATCTTCTTTCTTTTTTTTATATGAAATTTATTGACAAATTGGCTTCCTTACAACACCCAGTGCTCATCCCAAAATGTTCCCTCCTCAATACCCATCACCCACCCTCTCCTCCCTCCCACCCCCCATCAACCCTCAGTTTGTTCTCAGTTTTTAACAGTCTCTTATGCTTTGGCTCTCTCCCACTCTAACCTGTTTTTTTTTTTTTCCTTCCCCTCCCCCATGGGTTCCTGTTAAGTTTCTCAGGATCCACATAAGAGTGAAACCATATGGTATCTGTCTTTCTCTGTATGGCTTATTTCACTTAGCATCACACTCTCCAGTTCCATCCACGTTGCTACAAAAGGCCATATTTCATTTTTTCTCATTGCCACGTAGAATTCCATTGGGTATATAAACCACAATTTCTTTATCCATTCATCAGTTGATGGACATTTAGGCTCTTTCCATAATTTGGCTATTGTTGAGAGTGCTGCTATGAACATTGGGGTACAAGTGGCCCTATGCATCAGTACTCCTGTATCCCTTGGATAAATTCCTAGCAGTGCTATTGCTGGGTCATAGGGTAGGTCTATTTTTAATTTTCTGAGGAACCTCCACACTGCTTTTCAGAGCGGCTGCACCAATTTGCATTCCCACCAACAGTGCAAGAGGGTTCCCGTTTCTCCACATCCTCTCCAGCATCTAGAGTCTCCTGATTTGTTCATTTTGGCCACTCTGACTGGCGTGAGGTGATACCTGAGTGTGGTTTTGATTTGTATTTCCCTGATAAGGAGCGACGCTGAACATCTTTTCATGTGCCTGTTGGCCATCCGGATGTCTTCTTTAGAGAAGTGTCTATTCATGTTTTCTGCCCATTTCTTCACTGGGTTCTTTGTTTTTCGGGTGTGGAGTTTGGTGAGCTCTTTATAGATTTTGGATACTAGCCCTTTGTCCGATATGTCATTTGCGAATATCTTTTCCCATTCCGTTGGTTGCCTTTTAGTTTTGTTGGTTGTTTCTTTTGCTGTGCAGAAGCTTTTTATCTTCATAAGGTCCCAGTAATTCACTTTTGCTTTTAATTCCCTTGCCTTTGGGGATGTGTAGAGTAAGAGATTGCTACGGCTGAGGTCAGAGAGGTCTTTTCCTGCTTTCTCCTCTAAGGTTTTGATGGTTTCCTGTCTCACATTCAGGTCCTTTATCCATTTTGAGTTTATTTTTGTGAATGGTGTGAGAAAGTGGTCTAGTTTCAACCTTCTACATGTTGCTGTCCAGTTCTCCCAGCACCATTTGTTAAAGAGACTGTCTTTTTTCCACTGGATGTTCTTTCCTGCTTTGTCAAAGATGAGTTGGCCATACGTTTGTGGGTCTAGTTCTAGGGTTTCGATTCTATTCCATTGGTCTATGTGTCTGTTGTTGTGCCAATACCATGCTGGCTTGATGATTACAGCTTTGTAGTAGAGGCTAAAGTCTGGGATGTGATGCCTCCTGCTTTGGTCTTCTTCTTCAAAATTCCTTCGGTTATTCGGGGCCTTTTGTGGTTCCATATGAATTTTAGGATTGCTTGTTCTAGTTTCGAGAAGAATGCTGGTGCAATTTTGATTGGGATTGCATTGAATGTGTAGATAGTTTTGGGTAGTATTGACATTTTGACAATATTTATTTTTCCAATCCATGAGCAGGGAATGTCTTTCCATTTCTTTAAATCTTCTTCAATTTCCTTCATAAGCTTTCTATAGTTTTCAGCATACAGATCCTTTACATCTTTGGTTAGATTTATTCCTGGGTATTTTATGCTTCTTGGTGCAATTGTGAATGGGATCAGTTTCTTTATTTGTCTTTCTGTTGCTTCATTGTTAGTGTATAAGAATGCAACTGATTTCTGTACATTGATTTTGTATCCTGCAACTTTGCTGAATTCCTGTATCAGTTCTAGCAGACTTTTGGTGGAGTCTATCGGATTTTCCATGTATAATATGTCATCTGCAAAAAGCGAAAGCTTGACTTCATCTTTGCCAATTTTGATGCCTTTGATTTCCTTTTGTTGTCTGATTGCTGATGCTAGAACTTCCAGCACTATGTTAAACAGCAGCGGTGACAGTGGGCATCCTTGTCGTGTTCCTGATCTCAGGGAAAAAGCTCTCAGTTTTCCCCCGTTGAGGATGATGTTAGCTGTGGGCTTTTCATAAATGGCTTTTATGATCTTTAAGTATGTTCCTTCTATCCCGACTTTCTCAAGGGTTTTTATTAAGAAAGGGTGCTGGATTTTGTCAAAGGCCTTTTCTGCATCGATTGACAGGATCATATGGTTCTTCTCTTTTTTTTTGTTAATGTGATGTATCACGTTGATTGATTTGCGAATGTTGAACCAGCCCTGCATCCCAGGAATGAATCCCACTTGATCATGGTGAATAATTCTTTTTATATGCCGTTGAATTCGATTTGCTAGTATCTTATTGAGAATTTTTGCATCCATATTCATCAGGGATATTGGCCTGTAGTTCTCTTTTTTTACTGGGTCTCTGTCTGGTTTAGGAATCAAAGTAATACTGGCTTCATAGAAGGAGTCTGGAAGTTTTCCTTCCCTTTCTATTTCTTGGAATAGCTTGAGAAGGATAGGTATTATCTCTGCTTTAAACGTCTGGTAGAAGTCCCCTGGGAAGCCATCTGGTCCTGGACTCTTATTTGTTGGGAGATTTTTGATAACCGATTCAATTTCTTCGCTGGTTATGGGTCTGTTCAAGCTTTCTATTTCCTCCTGATTGAGTTTTGGAAGAGTGTGGGTGTTCAGGAATTTGTCCATTTCTTCCAGGTTGTCCAATTTGTTGGCATATAATTTTTCATAGTATTCCCTGATAATTGTTTATATCTCTGAGGGATTGGTTGTAATAATTCCATTTTCATTCATGATTTTATCTATTTGGGTCATCTCCCTTTTCTTTTTGAGAAGCCTGGCTAGAGGTTTGTCAATTTTGTTTATTTTTTCAAAAAACCAACTCTTGGTTTCGTTGATCTGCTCTACAGTTTTTTTTAGATTCTATATTGTTTATTTCTGCTCTGATCTTTATTATTTCTCTTCTGCTGGGTTTAGGCTGCCTTTGCTGTTCTGCTTCTAGTTCCTTTAGGTGTGCTGTTAGATTTTGTATTTGGGATTTTTCTTGTTTCTTGAGATAGGCCTGGATTGCAATATATTTTCCTCTCAGGACTGCCTTCGCTGCATCCCAAAGCGTTTGGATTGTTCTATTTTCATTTTTGTTTGTTTCCATATATTTTTTAATTTCTTCTCTAATTGCCTGGTTGACCCACTCTTTCGTTAGTAGGGTGTTCTTTAACCTCCATGCCTTTGGAGGTTTTCCAGACTGTTTTCTGTGGTTGATTTCAAGCTTCATAGCATTGTGGTCTGAAAGTATGCATGGTATAATTTCAATTCTTGTAAACTTATGAAGGGCTGTTTTGTGACCCAGTATATGATCTATCTTGGAGAATGTTCCATGTGCACTCGAGAAGAAAGTATATTCTGTTGCTTTGGGATACAGAGTTCTAAATATATCTGTCAAGTCCATCTGACATCTGGGCCCTTGTTTCTTTACTGACCGTGTGTCTAGATGATCTGTCCATTTCTGTAAGTGGGGTGTTAAAGTCCCCTGCAATTACCACATTCTTATCAATAAGGTTGCTTATGTTTATGAGTAATTGTTTTATATATTTGGGGGCTCCGGTATTCGGCGCATAGACATTTATAATTGTTAGCTCTTCCTGATGGATAGACCCTGTAACTATTATATAATGTCCTTCTTCATCTCTTGTTACAGCCTTTAATTTAAAGTCTAGTTTGTCTGATATAAGTATGGCTACTCCAGCTTTCTTTTGGCTTCCAGTCGCATGATAAATAGTTCTCCATCCCCTCACTCTCAATCTAAAGGTGTCCTCAGGTCTAAAATGCGTCTCTTGTAGACAACAAATAGATGGGTATTGTTTTTTTATCCATTCTGATACCCTATGTCTTTTGGTTGGCGCATTTAATCCATTTACATTCAGTGTTATTATAGAAAGATACGGGTTTAGAGTCATTGTGATGTCTGTATGTTTTATGCTTGTAGTGATGTCTCTGGGACTTTGTCTCACAGGGTCCCCCTTAGGATCTCTTGTAGGGCTGGTTTAGTGGTGACAAATTCCTTCAGTTTTTGTTTGTTTGGGAAGACCTTTATCTCTCCTTCTATTCTAAATGACAGACTTGCTGGATAAAGGATTTTCGGCTGCATATTTTTTCTGTCTAGCACCCTGAAAATCTCGTGCCAATTCTTTCTGGCCTGCCAAGTTTCAAAAGAGAGATCAGTCACGAGTCTTATAGGTCTCCCTTTATATGTGAGGGCACGTTTACCCCTTGCTGCTTTCAGAATTTTCTCTTTATCCTTGTATTTTGCCAGTTTCACTATGATATGTCGTGCAGAAGATCGATTCAAGTTACGTCTGAAGGGAGTTCTCTGTGCCTCTTGGATTTCAATGCCTTTTTCCTTCCCCAGTTCAGGGAAGTTCTCAGCTATTATTTCTTCAAGTACCCCTTCAGCACCTTTCCCTCTCTCTTCCTCCTCTGGGATACCAATTATGCATATATTATTTCTTTTTAGTGTATCACTTAGTTCTCTAATTTTCCCCTCATACTCCTGGATTTTTTTTATCTCTCTTTTTCTCAGCTTCCTCTTTTTCCATAACTTTATCCTCTAGTTCACCTATTCTCTCCTCTGCCTCTTCAATCCGAGCCGTGGTGGTTTCCATTTTGTTATGCATTTCGTTTAAAGCGTTTTTCAGCTCCTCGTGACTGTTCCTTAGTCCCTTGATCTCTGTAGGAAGAGATTCTCTGCTGTCCTGTATACTGTTTTCAAGCCCAACGATTAATTTTATGATTATTATTCTAAATTCACTTTCTGTTATATTATTTAAATCCTTTTTGATCAGCTCATTAGCTGTTATTTCCTGGAGATTCTTCTAAGGGGAATTCTTCTGCTTGGTCATTTTGGATAGTCCCTGGCGTGGTGAGGACCTGCAGGGCACTTCCCCTGTGCTGTGGTGTATAACTGGAGTTGGTGGGCGGGGCCGCAGTCAGACCTGATGTCTGCTCCCAGCCCACCGCTGGGGCCACAGTCAGACTGGTGTGTGCCTTCTCTTCCCCTCTCCTAGGGGTGGGATTCACTGTGGGGTGGTGTGGCCCGTCTGGGCTACTTGAACACTGCCAGGCTTGTGATGCTGGGGATCTGGCGTATTAGCTGGGGTGGGTAGGCAAGGTGCACAGGGGCAGGAGGGGCAGGCTTAGATCGCTTCTCCTTAGGTGATCTACTTCAGGAGGGGCCCTGTGGCAGCGGGAGGGAGTCAGATCCGCTGCCGGAGATTTGGCTCCGCAGAAGCACAGAGTTGGGTGTTTGCGCGGATCGAGCAAGTTCCCTGGCAGGAACTGGTTCTCTTTGGGATTTTGGCTGGGGGATGGGCGGGGGAGATGGCTCTGGCGAGCGCCTTTGTTCCCCACCAAACTGAGCTCTGTTGTCAGGGGGCTCAGCAGCTCTCCCTCCCTTTGTCCTCCAGCCTTCCCGCTTTCCGAGCAGAGCTGCTAACTTATGTCCTCCCAGACGCTAAGTCGCGCTTGTTGTGGGAACACAGTCCGTCAGGCCCCTCCGCTTTTGCAAGCCAGACTCAGGGGCTCTGCTTGGCCGGCGAGCCGCCCCTCTGCCCCGGCTCCCTCCCGCCAGTCCGTGGAGCACGCACCGCCTCGCCGCCCTTCCTACCCTCTTCCGTGGGCCTCTCGTCTGCGTTTGGCTCCAGCGACTCCGTTCTGCTAATCCTCTGGCGGTTTTCTGGGTTATTTAGGCAGGTGTAGGTGGAATCTAAGTGATCAGCAGGACGCGCGGTGAGCCCAGCGTCCTCCTAAGCCGCCATCTTGCCGCTTCTCCACATCTTCTTTATCCATTCATCAGCTGATAGACATTTGGGCTCTCTCCATAGTTTGGCTATTGTTGACAGTGCTGCTATAAACATCAGGGTGCATGTACCCCTGAAAAATCTGTATTTTTGTGTACAGGATTTCTGTGAATATATTTTTATCTCTCCTTGGTAAAATACTTAGAAGTGGATTGCTGGATTATGGAGTAAGTATACATTTACTTTATTAGAAATTGCCAAAGTGTGTTTTCTAAAGTAGCTGGGTCATCTTCCCACCAAAAGTGTATGAGGGTTTCTGTAGCTCAGTTATCCTTGCCAGCACTTGCTACATTTTAGATTCTCTAAGACCTATGTAGCACTAACTTATTGTGGTTTTAATTTGTATTTGCCTAATGACTGATAATATGGAGCATCTTTTTCATATGTATATTTGCCTTCCCTATACCCTCTGTGATGAAGTGTCTAAGTATTTCATCCATTCTTAAAATTCGGTTGTGTTCTTATAGTTGAATGTTATGCACAGAGCAAATACTTTTATTTTTGACAAAGTCCAACTATTGAATTTCTGATGCATCAGGTTTTGCTGTCATGTGTAAAAACTCTGCCTTACTCCAGCTCTTGAAGATTTTCTGCTATGTTTTCTTCTAAATGTTTTCTAGTCTTATTTTAATACTTTTAGATCTATGGTGCATTTGAGGGTTAAGCTCTTTATACAATCTAGGGGTTAGGTTAAAATTTATCTTAATTTTTTGCAAATGAATGTTCAATTGTTCCAAACATTTGTCATAAAGGTTATCCTTTTCCCATTGAATTGCTTTCGCATGTTTTCAAAATCAATAGGCCATATTTGTGTGTGTCAATTTCTAGACAATTTCTGTTCCATTAATCAATGTGTGTATCTTTTCATCGATACCACACTGTCTTGATTACTATGAGTTCATAAATCAGTCTTGAAATTGGGTAGTACGATTCTTTCAACTTTGCTTTTCTTTTTCAATAGTGTTCTGACTAGTTCCTTTCTATTTCCATATCAATTTTAGAATCAGCTTGTCCACATTTATAAAATATCCTGCTGGGATTTTGATAGGAATTGCATTAAATCTGTAGATTAATCTGGGGCGCCTGGGTGGCGCAGTCGGTTGAGCATCCAACTTCAGCCAGGTCACGATCTCGCGGTCTGTGAGTTCGAGCCCCACATCAGGCTCTGGGCTGATGGCTCTGCAGCCCAGAGCCTGTAGCCTGTTTCCGATTCTGTGTCTCCCTCTCTCTCTGACCCTCCCCCGTTCATGCTCGGTCTCTCTCTGTCCCAAAAATAAATAAACGTTTAAAAAAAAAATCTGTAGATTAATTTATCTTTGCTAGGTTGAACCTTCTAATATATGACCATGAAATGTCCCTCCATTTATTTAGGTCTTTGTTTTCTTTCCCTGGCATTTTATGTTCTATGCATACAGATTCTACATGTGCTTTGTCAGATTTATACCTAATATTTCTCTTTTTTAGAGCTATTGTAAATGATATATTGTACTTACTTAAGTTTTCAGTTGTTTGTTGCTTTTATATAGAAATACAACTAATGTTTGTGTGTTGACGTTGTATTCTGAAATCTTGCCAAACTTATCTATTAGTTCTAAGAGTATTTTTATAAATCCGTTGGATTATCTGTAAAGAAAATCATATTATCTGTGAACATTGACAGTTTTATTTCTTCCTTTCTAATCTGGCCTCCATGAAGTCTGATGAGAAATCCCCTGTCATTTGCATTGTCATTCCCCTCTAAGTAATTTGTTGCTTTTCTCTGGTTGCTTTCCTGCTTTGTTTTGTTTTTTGTTTTTTGTTTTTTGTTTTTTTTAGTTTGTCTTCAGTTCTCAGTTTGAATATGATATATCTGGGTGTGGAATTCTTTTTCTATATTTTATTTGGGGCTCATTCAGTTTCTTGAATCTATATATTTGTGTCTCTCATCAAAATTTGGAAGTTTTAGCCATTATTTTTTCAAATATTGTTCTGAATCTCACTTTTCTCCTTCTGGAATTCTGATGACATGCATTTAGGCTTTTTTTTTTTTTCATTTAGAACTTTTGGCACTGTTTCATGACGCCAGATCCTTTTCCATCATTTTGATTTTTTATTCTCTTCTGTTCAGATTGGATAATACCTATTTTTTCTATCATCAAGTGCACTGAATCTTCATTCTTGTCATATTCATTCAGCCTTTGAGCCCATTTCATGAATTTTTTTATTTTGTTTATTGTATTTGACAGTCCTAAAATTCCCATGTGGCCTCACATACCTTGTTTTTTCTTTGATAAGACTGTATTTTAACGTTGTTTCAAGAATGTTTGTAATTGCCTGCTCAAGCATTTTTATAGTAGCTGCTTTAAAGTATTTGTCAGAGAATCCAAAATCTGTGTCATCTCATTGTAGGCATCTATTTGTTGTCTTTTTTCATGTGAGTTAATATTTCCTGATTCTTTCTATGTCCTACAATTTTGAATTTTGTCATTACCATTATGAATAACATATTATAGGGCCCTAGATCTTGATTAAGTGCTATTGAGAATTTTGATATTTTTGTTTTAGCAAACAATTTGATTTGGTTGAGTCATGACTACCCTTATTTCAGTTGTCATTCCCATGTCAGTTTGGTTTTGAAAACCTCTATAGTGCTTGCCACTCAGAACTGTCCCATATGTGTACCACCTGGAGCCAGTCTGGGACACAGGTAATGGTCTATCCTTTAGTTTAGCTTTCAAGGTGCACCTGCCTCAGCTGTTTGGGTGTCAGTCCAGACATGAGCAGCTCAAGGGAGGGCCAGGAGTTCACTTTACTTTATAAGTTTGCTTTCCTGAGCTTCTTTCTTTCTATGACCACACCAGTACTTTCCAGTTCCTTGGGGCTCCTTTTTTCAGTCCTCAAGCTAGCAGATGGGGGCTTAAATTATCGCAGTCCACCATGCACTTCCTGTGACCATGCCTGTGTCCTGGGCCTAGGGGAAGAAAGACAGATATAAAAATATGCCATCGGGATTGTCTTGTCCCCTTGAGATCACGGTTTCTTCTCTCAGAGTTTTAGATTCTTGCACAACCCCATTGTTTCAGCCACCAGTGGAGATATACAGATGACCTTGGGAATAGGGTACAAGTAAACAGAGAAAAAATAAAAACAAAAAAGATAAAAAGAATAATAGGGTACCCCTCCACCCCCTCTCTGAGAGTTAAGAGCTCCCCTTCATGTTCCTAGAGCCAGAACCGGAGGTCATTTTCTAGCTCTATTTCTGTGTCCTGAGACCATCTTCCAGGTTTCAGGCTGTGTTGAGTTCAGGCCAGGGGATACAGCAAAGGAGAAACCAAATGGTAAACGTCACCAATTCAATGGAACTTCCAATTCAGACATATACCCCAGTGTGTCAGCTACTATTTCCTTTTTAGAGGCCTTGAACAACTGTTCTATGTATTCTACCAAGTGAAAAGACCAGGTGGAGAGTGGTTCTTCATCTTAGAGGAGGGGGAAGATTGCTGGTGGAATTTTAAGTCCCTATTCTTGAAGAAAAAGCTGATAATTATAACCCTGAATCTGATAGGTTCAATATTGGGGACACTTATTTGGAAATTTTTATTATATTTTCAAACTTCCAGAAAAGTTGAAAGAATAGTACAAGAAATTCTCTTATGCTTTTTACCCAGACTTACTAATATCTTACATTTTGTCCCATCTGCTGTATCATTCTTTTTCCATCTCTCTCTAGATAGATGTAGATAGATAATTTGTCTTCCTGAGTCATTGAAAACTAAGTTGGAAACATCATGTCCATTCCGTAACTACTTCATTGTGTGTTTCCTTGGAACAGAGAACATTCTCCTACATAATCACAGTACAATTATCAAAGTCAAATAGCTTAATATTGATGTAATGTCACTGTCTCATCCACAGTCCATACTCAGATTTCATCAATTCGAAATCATGCATTTCATTTCGTTGCATGTCTCTTTAGTACCCTTAATTGGGAACAGTTTCCTAACCCTTTCTTTGTATTTTTTTCACCTTAACCTTTAAAAGAATGCAAGTCCATTATTTTGTAGAATGTCTTTCAATTGAGGTTTGCTACTATCTCCTCACGCCTGGACTCTGGTTATGAATGTTTTCGGCAGGAATACAACAAAAGTGATTTTGCGCCTTTCTCAGTGAATCATATCAGGAGTTTCTTAATGTCAATTTGTCCAAACACTGGGTTGTACCATTTGGTTAAGGTGGCATCCACCAGGCTTACCCATCATAAACTAATAGTTTCTACCCAAAAACCAGTTTAGGGGAATCAGTAGCTGCTTGCTCTTGGGAAACTTTCTTTTCTTCCTTTGTTAGGTTGTTTTGACCTAACACCTAGGGAATGCATTCTTTGCGTTCTGCCTGGAATCAAAACAATCCCCAGTCATTCTTTCACTGCTTGCTTGCTATTCCCAGCTGAGAGCAGTGTCAATGCCTGGGTGGGAGTGGGCCTTCTCCCAGCCTGGGCAACCACCCGCTGTTCTGCATGCCTATGGTGCCCAAATGTATGGAGACTGACCAGCTCTGTGGGTGGGAAGGAAAAGATCTGCAGGATGACAAGGCCCTAATTTTCATGGGAAAAATCTATCCTAAACCTTACTTCTGCTTCTTGAAATAGCCTAGTGAGGAAACACTTTTTGAAAATGAATTTCAGCCAAAGAACCCTTTAAGAGAGTTTAGTTCCTGAAAGTGCTCACATCCCCCACCCCCTCAGTGCCTGCTGCTCTGTGGTGTGTGATCTCGCACAAGTTGTGAATGAGTTGAGACAAGTAATCAATATTTCATTTCTATATTTATAACTCCCCTGTAATGCAAGTCTGACAAAGCAAATGTCCATTAAGGAAAAAGAAAAAAAAAAAAAGGAATTTGCACCAGGGCGTTTCACGTGGCTTCCTGAATGTATTCACACTAACGAACTGAAGCCACATCCTCAAAGAGTTCATTATACTCAGGTTGGTTCTGGCCGAATGTGGTTCCATCTCACTGTGTGCTCAGCCATTAGTATCCAGCTTCCAAAATAACTGAAGGCAGATGAGGAAACAAATATAGCACTAAGCCCTGGCCAGGTGAAGAACTGCTGTCTCAAGTTTTGTTTCCCCCAGCAGTTTAAAACATTTAAAGGGATAAATTATGGATTACTCCTTTGTTTTGATTTATTAGTCTTAATATTTTGATACACCCTCTCAGAAACTGGTGTGCTCCAACTCAGCATGGTGATAGCAAGGGCCTTGAGTAGTTTCTATTCTTGGATTTTTCTAGGTTTCCTTCTCAACAGTCATTTCAAAAAGAAAGAAATATTTGACATATGGCAAGTCGAGTAGAGAATGACCCAAGGCTGTCTAGTAATTTTTCCAGTTCTTGTTGCTTGAGTGGTCAGAAGTTCCTCAGCACATATATACAAAGTCCACGAAAACACACAAACTCATTTTTTTTTTCAAATTAGGAAACGTGATATGTCCTGAACAAGGCCATGGGGAAGATTTCCTTACTCAAAGTGGAGCATTTTGTCACTTTTTTGTTAGCATTACCTTGCTTTACCTCTGGCTCTCTCTCTGGATTTTACTCACTTTTACCACTAACAAATTGGTAATTTTGACACGTTTATAAAAGTTTGTAGACGTTTCTTTTTTGTTATTTTACACTTCAGTATTTCTGATACGATTTCTTTTCTACGCCCCTCTTCTTATATGCTCAGGATTCACGCTTCACTCTCCATTTCACACCTTTCTCTCCTCAATATGTCTCTCATTAGAATTTCTTATTCCTTCCAGTCATTGGCTGAGGAGATGAAAATATGCTTGAAACAAGTCCCCAGTGTCTTCTGGCCATCTCTATTTTGGAAAGTCCAGTCAGTTCCAGCCAGTTCTGGGAAGCTGTGAGTTAGAGGTTGGCAGCAGACCCTGGTAGGAGAAAGTCTGCCTCCTGAGGTAGTCCTGAGAAGCTGATCCATCTCATTTCTGGATTGACCTGTATGGTTGAGGAGGATGGTCACGTTCAGGGTATCCGTCTCTAAGCTAGCTGTGACTGGCCTGGACTTCTCATACCCAACTTAGAGAAAAGGACAAAGAAGGGGTCAGAGAAGAGGTTCTGAGTTGATTTATTCTGTGTCAGAGCTCCTCACCAACATTATCTTCCACATCTTCACATCGCAATTCAGCTTCCCACTTTTTCCTCAAGTACCTTTTCTGTTTGCTTTTTCTTCTCTGTTTATTTAAAATAATTGACTCAGTACTTTGAGACTAAAATGGACCTTAGATCTTATCTAGTCTAGTTCCCTACCTTGACAAATAATGACTCTACACTCAAGGAAGATACAGGGACATGGAAAAGAATAGTAGAAATAGCATGGGGTTTGAATTCATAAGGAAAGGGGTTCACTTCTGGATCCACTTAATGCCTCTGAAATTTATTGTCTAATCTATAAAGTAGGACCAATGATACTGGTCTTATGAACTTACTGAGGATTAAACAATCGAATGAAAGAACATATGTAGAATGTCTAGCACAGTGACTGGTATGCAGTAGGTGCTTAATAACCATTCATCTTCTTTCTCTTTTCTCAATAGTTTTTCCAATGTTGTCTTTGAATCCCTCCTTATTCTCTGCCCAATACTATTCTCTTATGTGACTCTCACAAGAAATTTTTTGCCTATTCTCTTGCTTTCTACCTAGTTCTGTCTCTCTCCCTGTTTCTCTTCCTGGTGAATCCACAGTCCTACTTAAAACTCCCTGCAGGCTTTGCCTTTAATTCATGTACAAGAACTGACTTTCTCAAGGGCAATTTCTGGAAGTATTTCTTGATTCCCACAGCCTTAAGGCTCTTTCTCCCTTTGAGCTCCCATCCCACTTTCTGTCTGCAGCACTCACACTGACTTGCCATATTTTGCCTGGTATCATTGGTTCTACTTGTGTGCATGCATCTTACCTCCTGAGCTAAATTGGAACATTCATGTCTTTTTTTAATAGAGGTAAAACTGACATACAACATATTTGTTTCATATGTACAGCATAGTGATTCATTATTTGTATATATTGCAAAATGATCACAATGATGTAGTTAACATCTGTCACAATACAGAATGTATTTCTTACAGAATGTAACAAATGTAACAAATCCAAAAAACTATGTAGTTTTTTTCTTGTGATAACATTTAAGATTTACTTTCTTAGCAACTTTGAAATATGCAATACAATATTAACTATAGTCACTATACTGTACATTACATCCCCTTGACTTGTTTCTTTTATAACTTATTTATTTATTATTTTATTATATATCTTGGCTTATATAAATAGATATAGATGATATAGATATAGATATAGATATAGATGATATAGATATAGATAAATATCTTGGCTTATATAAATATAGATAGAGATATAGATGATATAGATATAGACATAGATATAGACATTGATATAGATGATATAGATAGATATAGATGATATAGATATAGATATAGATATAGATATAGATAGATAAATACAGATACAGATACAGATACAGATATAGATATAGATGATCTATATATCTCAGCTCATACAGTAATTGTCTTTCTCTATCAGACTTATTTCACTTAGCATTATACCTTCTAGGTCCATCCATGTTGTCACAAATGGCAAGATTTTATTCTTTTTTATGGCCAAATAATATTCCACCATGTGTATAAATACTACATTTTCTTTATTTATCCATCAGTTGACACTTAGGTTGTTTCCATATCTTGGCTATTGTGAATGATGCTGCAATGAACATGGGGGTGTAGATATTTTTTCAAGGTACTGTTTCATTTTTTTTTCCAGATAAATACTCAGAAGTGGAATTGCTGGGTCACATAGTAATTCTACATTTAATTTTTTTGAGGAGCCTCCATACTTTTTTCCACAGTGGATGCATCAATTTACGTTCCCACCAACAGTGCAGTTTTTCTTTTTCTTCGCATCCTCATCAACTTGTTATTTCTTGTCTTTTCATAATAGCCATGTTAATAGGTGTAGTTTTTATTTGCATTTCCCTGATGATTAGTGATGTTAAGCATCTTTTCATGTAGCTGTTGGCTATCTGTATGTTTCTTTGGGAAAAATTTCTACTCAAATCCTCTGCCCATTTTTAAAAATATTTTTATTCATTGTTGACAGACAGAAAGAGACAGAGTGCTAGCAGGAGAGAAGCAGAGAGGGACACACAGAATCTGAAGCAGGCTCCAGTCTCTGAGCTGTCAGCACAGAGCCCAATGAAGGGCTCAAAACCACAAACCATGAGATCACGACCTGAGCCGAAGTTGGACACTTAAACAACTGAGCCACCCAGGTGCCCTTGCTCTGCCCATTTTAAAATTGGATTGCTTGGGGTTTTTTTTGTTTGTCTTGTTTTGTTTGCTATTAAGTTGTATGCCTTCTTTATATATGTTGGATATTAACCCCTTATTATGATTTGCAAATATTTTCTTCTATTTGGTAGGTTGTGTTTTCATTTTGTTGATGATTTCCTGTGCAGAAGCTTGTTAAATTGCTATAGTTGCACTTGTTTATTTTTGCGCTTGTTGCCTTTGCTTTGGCATCAAATCCAAAAATCATTACCAAGACTAATGTCAAGGAGCTTAATGCCTTTTTTTCTTCCAGGAGTTTTATATTTTCAAGACATATTTAAGTCTTTAATTCATTTTGAGTTAATTTTTTAAAATTTTATTTATTTTTTAAAATTCCAGTAGAGTTAACATACAGTGGAATATTATTTTGAGATGTACAATATAGTGATTCAACACTTCCATACAACACTCAGTGCTCCTCACAACAAGTATACTCTTATTCCCCACTTATTTAACCCATGTCCCCATCCATCTTCCCTCTGGCAACCACTAGTTTGTTCTCTATAGTCGAGTCTTATTTATTTGTTTGTTTGATGTTAATTTTTGTGTTTGATGTAAGATAGTGGTACCGTTTCATTCTTTTGCAGGTGGTTGCCCAGTTTTCCCAACACCATTTATTGAAGATCGTCCCTTCACCATTGTATATTCTTGGTTCCTTTGTGTTAAATTAATTGCCCATATATGCATGGGTTTATTTCTGGGCTCTCTATTCTGTTCCACTGATTTATGTATCTGTTTTTATGCCATTATCATACTCTTTTTATTACTGTGGCTTTGTAATATAGTTAGAAATTGGGGAGTGTGCTGACTTTGTTCTCTTTCTTCAAGGTTGCTTTGGTTCTTGAGGGTCTTTTATGGTTTTATACAAATTTTAGGATTGTTTGTTCTATTTCTATGAAAAAAAAATTGAAGATTCCTGAGAGCTGGAACCACACTTAATATTACTAAGTTATTATTCCCTACCAGGTCTCAGAATATTAATATTCATTGGTAGATTAATGGATTCCTATCACCGTTTCCCCAAGACACATTTTCCTGCAGTTTTTTAACAAAAGGGGACAAATGAACATGAGTTGAATATTTGCTTGCAATTTTATAGCTATTGGAATGTTTCTGTGTAATGACACACTAAGTAAATGGTGCCACCCTTGCCTTGGGTAACCTGTGAACTCATGCTGCCACACACCATTATGGAGACACCATTGCCTATGCACACTAGCTTTTCTGTATTTGCATCAGGAATGTGCGCAAGCCTGTATCTGTGGTGATGAACTCCCGTTTTTCCTGTTAGAACACAAAACCATTTCATGTCTACCTGTGGGTCAAGTCAAAGATGCATCCATCAGTGATACAAAGGCCCTATTATGTCATCCTGGTTGTCCTGTGGAGGGACTGTGGGCACCCCATTGTGCATTTCCCAGCCCTTCGTCCCTTTCACGTGAAGCCCTTCAGACTGAATTTACAAATGGGCTTTAAACTGGATCACCTCAAGATGAATTTGTGTGCTCAGTCAGATGTTAGCAATGTATTATTTGGGTTGTATAAAATGGGAGTTTAGTGAGGTTAATTTCTCCCTCCTCCCCACCTTAGGCTAATTATTGGAGAAAGTGTTTGCAGACCTGGAACTTCTCATAATTCATCCTGCCTTCTGTTTCTTTAGAGTCTGAGCTCATAAATCTCTGTTTGTGATGACATAATTGGTTACTAGAGGAATGTGGTGGTACTGCCAGCTGAGAATTACAGCTCCAAACTCCAAGCAACTGAAAAAAACTCATTCAAAGAAATACCCCTGTCCTTTTCTTCCTTGACTTGTCAGAGATGACGTGTCCAAACACTCTCATGAGCAAGAGTAACCACAACACATCAAGCTAAGAGAACCTGACACTTATTTCAGAATACAAACTCCCCAAAATTCATGAAGGAAACAGAAATGAACATACCCCAAGAGGAACCAGTCACTTCAGAATTTATTCTCTATTAGAAAGTACAATATTAAAAATACCGAATCAACATTTTTCTCTGTAGGGATTACTTAGCTTTGAAATATAATCTTCCATTTTTAATTTCTGCTTCTTTCCTCTCCCTATAGTGTCTGTGAATTTGCATTTCTATGACATATGTATCTATTATGCATTTGCAAAAATTATATAAGGAAAGTGAGAATGGTGGCACATTAGAACTCTAAGAACATTTAAAAAATTTAGTCCAACCCCTAATTTTAGAGATGAAGATACTGAGCTCCAAAAACATGTCTGAGATCTGTTTACTGAAAGCAGGGTTAGTGTCACAGAAAGGGGTGGGACCCAAGGCTCTTATCCCCAGCCCAGCACCCCTGGTATCATACTGCCAATGTACCAATTAGCTAGATGTCAGACGGACAGACGGTTCCATTCATCTTGGCCCTTTCCCATTAATGGTTATCAGAATTCTATTATTAGAAAAAAGCTAGTGTAAGTATTCTCATTTTAAACTCAGGAAATGGAAATGAAGTTGAGAAGTGTTTAAGTTCACTAAATAGAATGTTGAAATGGTGTTACTGTCACTGTCCTCATCTTTAAAATGAGTAAGTTAACTAAGTGATCCTTGAGTCTTTTTCTCAAACTGAAACACTCAAGAATTATAAATCTTGCTGAATATTCTCTGTGAGATTTACCCTTTTCCTCTCCTGAAATATTGTCCCTCAACAATCCTGAACTTTCATTTTCTCCAAATACAAAATAGAGCTAATTGTATTTATCAAGGCAACAGTGATAGTAAATAAGATGATGTACATAAAGCACATTGAGTTTCTTGAATGAAAAGCAAGCAACATGAGAATGAGCAGTAAACCACTTACAGCAGCTCAGAAAAAGCAGTAACTGTAGAATATAATCATTTCTAAATTTAGCATTTGTGGATTATTATTTGTTTGGTAGATTATTTCTTGCAAATGTTTAATCTCAAATTGACTCTCCCACCACTCAGAATGCATCAGGATTAGTCAGAAGGAACTCAAGGAAACACTGGCCACTTTTAATATTTAATAAAACCTTCTATTATTAGTAAGGTAATTTGCTGTTGCATTCAAAATGTAAATTCCAATATACTCCAGAACTGTGTTTTAATGGCATTTTGTGTGCTGTTTGGGATTATTTATATAACAGTTTTCTCCATTAGCAGAGATAAGTGACGGTCAATTATAATACATTTTAAAATGCTTTTCATGTATTTTATTTTTTTATCATCTCACTTGAAAGTATATTTCTAAAGATACTTAAAATTGGTTCACATTATTTTTTTTAAGTTTATTTATTTATTTTGAGAGAGAGGAAGAGAGTAAAAGCAGGGAAAAAGCAGAGAGAGGGAGAAGAGAAATCCAAGCAGGCACTGCACTGACAGCTCAGAGCCTAGCATGGGGCTTGATCCCATGAACCATAGATCATGACCTCAGCCAAAACCAACAGCTGGATGCTCCACCACTGAGCCACCCAGGTTCACTCCTGGTTCACATTCGTAATGAACTTGCTACAGATTGACCTCGGTACCTATTACACAGACAGGTTAGTTGCCATCTTGGATGTAGTTTGAGTAATCTAAATCTGACCCAATGTATCCCCATAGTCAGCTAGTTATTTGTTTCAAATTTATAAATCCTTATGCACAGCACATATAACTGATGGCAAAGAGTAAAAGCCTTGTTTTAGGAAGGAACTCTCACTGTTAGTCCACTGGGGCGGTTTTGACTGGGGTAGGGAACTATATTTAAGAAACAGAGGGGAAAGTGTGTGCGTGAATTTTTGTCTGTGCAGGAAACCCCACCCTGTAGATAATAGTATCTCCATATTACTTCTCTTGTCTATCAATCTTTATTCCCCTTAAGAGAGTTACCATGATATTGTGTAAACAATGGAACTTTAAAAAAAGTCTTAATGAATAAATTAAAATGTTATTGAAATATGTTCAATTCTGCATTTGAATCCTTAAAGGGGATATAAACAAATTAACACTTTTTTGAAGTGGGGCAACCAGACGTGAAAGAAACCATGCTGTCTGTGGAAAGAAATAGAGATGTTGTGCCTGGAGATGACAGGCTTAGTGGGGATATGTTAGATTATCTTCAAATATCTGAAGCATTATCATGTGGAAGAATGACTTGAATTATTCTATTTGGCTTCTAGCAATATAGAAGAACATATTTTAGCTTATTATAGGAAAATGGTTTTCTAAGAACAAGAAAGGTGGGAAGATTTGGTAGAACGTGAGCCCCCAGTTGTGGAGGAGTTTGGGCCCAGTGTGGATGAACACAGCTTAGATTGGATGACCCTCAAGGGTGTTCCCAGCTCAAAGATGTTATGATTTGAACAGTGACTTTGGCTTGATTATTGTATAGGTCTCTGTTTTTTTTTTTTTTTCATTTATATAATGAAAGATTTAGACTAATTCAGCAATTGTCTGCTGGTTTTCTCAGAATGGTAACCACTACCTCCTATCCCCCGCCCACCCAATGAAATCTTATGTAGAACCTCGATGCAAAAACAACCAAGAGGGAAGCGTCTGTCCCTGGAAAAGGGATTGAAAGTCTGGAGCTGTCTACCCTTCCTGCCTCCAGCCAACCTCCACTTCCCCTTGGAAAGCGTCTGAGTATCACTGAGGAATCTGAGAACTACAGGTTAAAACCACAAGATTAAATGCTTTCTAATATTCTTAGCAGAGCTACAATTCTATGATTATCATATAAATCAACAATTACTCTTTAACCAGATTAATAAATATGATTTTTTTTAACTGTTTCAGGCTTCAGACTTACAGAAGAGAAACTATGTACAGAATAGTAAGACTGCAGGAGGGACTGGGTGGCTCAGTCCGTTGAGCAGCCGACTTCGGCTTATGTCGATCTCATGGTTCCTGAGTTCAGCCCCGAGTTGGGCTCTGTGCTGACAGCTCAGAGCCTGGAGCCTGCTTCAGATTCTGTGTCTCCCTCTCTCTGCTCCTCCCCTGCTCACACTCTGTCTCTCTCTCTCAAAGATAAAGATTTAAAAAAAAAATTTTAAAGGAATTAGACTGTGAACTTTAGAACCAGTTCCCCTTGATGTTTGGTTTACCCAAGAGATCCTAGCTTTGAGGACAACTTTTCCCAAACTCAAAGCTTTCTTAATAAGATCCCAGAGCTACCTTTTATAATCTTGACAAACATTCTTGATAGTCCTTTTTTTTCTTCTTTTTCTTTTTTCTTTTTATTTATTTTCTTTCGCTTTTTTTTCTGTCTGAGGATCACCTATACTTTTTGCCTAAAATGGAAGTATATTTGTTCAGCAAACATTTCTGGCACACTTACTCTTTATAGAGTTTTAGCAGAAAACAAGAACAAAGAAAACAGAATAAATCATACCTTTCCACAGCTTACAGTTTAATTCAGAGAGTTGCAACCATACATTATAGGTTCTTCTAAGATGATTTTCAGGGGCCCTTTATGTCCCTGCCACTCATCTTCCCTGTCTACTTATTCCCCTTGATGTCCCTCCTTTGCTAGTTCCTGGAGCCCTCTTGCTGCTGTCTGTCCAACCAAAGCACCCTTCTACATCAGCTTCATGGCCACTGCTTCAAATGCTTTCTGCTTCCAAGCTTCTTGTCTTGTTTTCCTCCATATCCCTAATAAGGACTTCCATGCTATTGGATCTGACCTTGAACATTTAGAGAAAATGGTCTAAAAGGTGGATAAATTTAATGAGCTTAACTGTCTCCTTTCCTACTTCTCATTTAGGGAGAATTTATGCTTTTAATAATTTTAATAAATTGAAATTAACTAGTCTGAGGCAATCTTCAGTGGGTAGGATATCTAAGAAATATACTTTCCTGCCACTTTCTATTCTCAAGATTTGCTGACCTGTACTCTAAATTATGGAACCAGATAGCAATATGAACTGGTTGAACAGTTATGTAGAGAAACATATCTGTACGGGGTGCCTGAGTGGCTCATTTTGTTAAGCGTTGGACTTCGGCTCAAGTCATGACCTCAAGGTTTGTGAGTTCTAGCCCAGTGTTGGGCTCTGTGCTGACAGCTTAGAGACTGGAGCTTGTTTTGGATTTTGTGTCTCCCTCTCTCTATCTGCCCCCCTCCCCTGCTCACACTCTGTGTCTCTCTCTCTCCTTCAAAAATAAATGAACATTAAAAAATAAACAAATGAGGTGAGAAACACTTCTCACACTTGAGAGCAAGCAAAACACAGAAAAACAAATCAAGGACAGAAGTTTGTTGGGAGAGGCTCCCTTGTGTAGGTATGTCTTCATTTGAATTTTGAAGAAGGTAATAGACATATGTAAACTGATCCCATCTTTTTTTCTCTCTTCTTGGAAGTTCTGTAAGAAGGATGAGAGTACAGATATAGATTAGGATAGTCTGTCTAAGGATAATACCAAAGGTAAGTGTGCTTGGGGTTTTAAAATACTTGCTGGAAGCTATTTACTGACTGGTTACTAGGAGACAGCATGACTCATTGCTTACTTCCCCTCTGTGGCCAACTTTCAGTCATTTATCACCAAGCACATTGGATCAAGACTGATAGAATCTTTAGAAAAAATTATGGAGTGCTCTATTCTAGTAAGGAGGCACTAAACTGTGGAAATAAAATGATCCCCGAAGATGAGGTCTACTGAGAAATCATCGCTACACATGTCCTATATGCACTAACAGTCCAGGGATTTACTGTGGTGGAGAGGTATATGCATGATAAGATATGAACAATATATTTAAAAGCAACCACACGTGGCATTATTGAGACCAATGTGGATAGTAAATATCATATCTTCCCTAGAGGTTTTACCCCCACTTTCTGGATAAATATATTTACATTATAACCCAGTGTTTCTAATTTCCATGAAATGAGACACTTAAATATTCCTTTAATAATCTTTCTAAAGATTTTAATAACCAGAACAAATTAGCATGAATTCCAAACCATCAAGTCTTCCCAGATAATTCATAAATTAAAAAGTACATTATAAGATATGTTAAAAAGTGGTGGTATAAGTGACATATAGGAAAATTTTGGTCAAGTCACCTGTGCACCACACACTACCTCATGGACATCATGTGTAATGTACAATCAGTTGGGAATTTTTTTTAACGTTTTATTTATTTTTGAGAGAGCACAAGTGAGTGAGGGGCAGAGAGAAGGGGGACAGAGGATCTGAAGTGGACTCTGCACTGACAGCCTGACAGCAGCAAGCCTGATGTGGGGTTCAAACCCATGAACTGTGAGATCATGACCTGAGCCGAAGTCAGACACTCAATCAACTGTGCCATGCAGGTGTCCCTCTGTTGGGAATTTTAATAAAGGAACATTCAGTGCATTTCCATAACAACATCAGTATTGTCAAAGACAAAACCTAGATAGTATAAGCTTTACTTAATAGAAGAAACAGAGTAAATATGAAAAGAATGAACAATTATGGAGGTATGGATGTGTGCATGTGTGCATGAGTGTGAGGGCAAAGTTGAGCAGTGGGCATATGCCAATCACTAACACAAGAAGCAAAGAGATGTGTGGCTGGGGCACATTTTGCAATATTTACTTAAGTTTTCATGCTGTATTCTTCCTCTATCTTCTTTACCTGTTCAAGTCAAGATCTGTACCTGCTGGGGATTTGCAGCAGAGGAGAAAGTAAAAGCTGTCAAAATTCTAAGACCATTGAGAAGAGCAGTGACCTATGCAAGAGTGCCTAGAGCATATCTCTCTGGGAGAAAAAGAGAGAGGCAGGTAGGGAAGAAAGAAGAGATCAGTCTCCCTCACGGCAACTCAGATTTCCCTAGTTCAGGAGAGCTAGGACCTGCTCCCTGCTCTTGGCAACATGCTGAGGCTGAGGGGGCTCAGGAAAGGTGGGTGTGGGATGCTCTCGGGAAACACTTCAACATTCTTGGCCCCAGGCTTGGCACGAAGCCACAGAACAGAGACTATCACGTGGACTGGGAGCAACCAGACAGAGAAACTGAGGTCTACCCTATCTTGACATGTCCATCAGATCCCTAAACCCTGCCCGAATCTGCTGAAGAAGATGATGAGGAAGCCCTAAAGGAGGTTGAGTTTTATTTCCTCCAGCCTAGGTGGGGAAGGATGTAGAGATGATATTAAGTGTATTTATGGACCGTAAGCCACCTGAGTTTATTATAGACCTGCTACCAAAGTATAAATCCTTTTATTCTGTGTACCCCAAAGAGCGTATGTCCTGATACAGATTGCTAAGGCTCTGGCCACAGCTCCACCACCAACTAGCTGTGTGTGACCCTGCCAAGTCTCTTAACCTCACTGACCCCAGTGTCTTCACCTGTAAAACTGGGATTAACAATAGTACCAATTCCACATGGCTGTTGTGAGGATGAAACAAGATCATGTGTATCTTTGGCACTGAGCAAAACCTTAATAATTATCAGCTATTATAATCCTCATTATTATTATTTACTTCTCCTCCTGAACTGCTGTGGTTGTTACCTAAATGTGAAGGAGAAGGCGCTACCTAAAAATATGGTTCAATTGATAGCCATGGTTACTCATGGATTTTCTTTCACCATACCTTAGAAAATAAACAAATAAGCAAAAATCTTTTTTGTTCCTTTGCCCCCCAGAAGACTATTCAATTGCATGTGAAACAAAACACCTTCAGGGGAAGTGTTCCTGGGAAAAGGGATCTTTCCAAGATCTTGAATAGCTTATTGCACACTTCCCCGCCTCTATCCACACACATTATGTCTACCCAGTAAACTTATGGTCACCAGATGCAGAGTACGTTAGGTCTCCACAAGTTGAACTGTGGTGCACTGAGGGATGTCTATGGTCTCCTCAGTTCTATTCAGGCAGTTCTTTAGACAAATCACTTGCTTATTTCATTCATGACCATTTCCTACTTCCATAGCAATTTAAGGATATTGGTATATTATATAAATAGTGTTCCCGGGATAAAAGTTCATAGACTCTTGCCCCAAGTTGAATACTGAATTCTCACAGAATTAAGGTTGGCTGGCCTCACAGAACCCTAATATAAGCCATTTATAAGAAAGAATTCTCCTTCTTCCCTCCCGTCAAGTGTTCTAAGACCCTGAAGAGCTCATTAGAGTTTTGGGTGTCATTGATCTAATTCCCACTTGATGGGAGAATACGGAGTGGCTAGACTTCTGACCCACATAGTTGGCATTCTTAGCTGGCAGTTGGGAGGCACTGCTCCTACTCAGGATTCAAGGTGTAAAGCCTGGCCAACGCACCTCAGAGGATACAAAGGTTCTTTCTCTATGTGGGGTCAAGCCCTCCCCAGGGAGATGGCTGCATGGGCATGTGTCTCTGTGGCAAAAGGCATAGAAGGGTTAAAATAGATATAGGTTATTTGGGAGAGGAGGGCACTCCCAGTAGAAACCTCAAGGAAGATTCTCTGAAAGAAGTGGTCCTAGAAAAGAAAGGAAATTTTGTGGGGGGTGAGAAGGGTAACATGGGTGAGGAAAGACTTGGGCTTTTAGTTGGAGTATTTGTGAGGTTTGAACCTATGTCTTAGATTCTCTCAAAAAAAAAAAAAAACATAGCAGGGAGACAGCACCTATGTGGTAGTCAAGACATTTTATTCTTTTAGATTCTTGGAAAACAGAGTAGTATATAGAAATAAACCCATAGTGTAACCTTGAAGAATAGTCTTGGAAGGGGTGGGGTCAGCAAGACTGCAAGCCCTCACCCTACTGGGACTTGGATTTGTTTCTTGTAGCTGCTGTAACAAATTACCACAAAAGGGAGTCTTAAAACAACATTTTTTTTTTCTCTCGTGGTTCTGAAAGCCCGAAGTCTAAATCAGAATCACTGGACGAAGATTGGGAGGCAGACAGGGCTGTATTCACTCCTAAGTCTCTAGAAGAGAGTGGGTTTGTCTTCTGCTTCCAGAGATTCAGGCCTCCATTGGCTTGTGGCTGCATTATTCCAGCCTCTGCCTCAGAGTCACATCACCTTAATTTCTGTGTGTCTGTGTGTAGAACCAACCCCCACCCTCACCCCCAGCAATGTCCTCTCTCTTCTCAGGAAACATGTGATTGCATTTAGGGTCCCCCTGGACAATCCAGGAAAATCTCTCCATCTCAAGATCCCTAACTTAATCACATCTTCAAAGATGTTTTTGGTTTTGCCATATAAGGTAACATTCACAGGTTACAGAGATTTGGGCGTGGATATCCTTTGAAAGGCCATTTTTCAGCCTACTGCAGGGTTTAACTTTATACAGAACAGTCTTGAATTTCCCAGTGGTTAATCGGTAGTGCTTTACTGACCCAAAAGTGTTCTGGCCCTCCCCCAGTGCCTCTGTCCCATTCAGACTCTGGCCTAACTCTAAAAACCAATGCAGACCCCTACCAGACACCAGCCTTGGCAAAGTCCCCTACTCAAATAATATTTCCAGTCTTGCCAACTTCATTACAAAATGTAGAGGAACTGATCAGAAGAGCTTTGGGAGACAATGGGGTCTCTGATTTTGCATGAGAAAGCAGCAAAGCTATGTAAAGGGATAAACATTTGGAAATGCCTTTAGAAATCCAAATACACAGACTTAGGATTGTTTGACATTGATTTCATACCCTCATCTCCCAATTTCCACTATGGCTTTGTTCCTTGTTTTCTTTATTTTAATGTATTCTGTCTTATGATTGCAATAAGGTGTCCAAGCTGTGCATTTCAGGGTCATTATTGCACTTCTTAGGAAGTTAAAGCCCCCATCTTTGACCTTATGCTTTTTAATACCACCTAAGGTGTGCTGTAATTGCCCACAAATGCACAGTCTGTCAGGTCTTATTGCTCAAATGAAACCCACTTCCACAGTAGGACGAGGAGAGAGGGGGGTAGATCTCCTGCTATTTGTATCAGTACTTGTCCTCGGGAAATGCTGAATCTTGGCACTGAAAGAAAGTGTAAAAATGATAAATTTGTCACCTAATATGGACCACTGCACTCACAAGGCTGCAACTCCTTACACTAATGGAGATTAGGATATAACTTTTTTAATTTGGAGCCTCATTACACAGTATAAATAAAAATAGAACCCCAACTATATCATCTTTAATTGCCTCTAGACAGAATGCTGATTATCTACTGAGGTCTCGGCCATGTGTTTCTGGGGAGCCAGCAGAGTTTGTTCCCTGCATAGAAAGCAAAGTCAGAAAAGAAAATGTGGGTATCTTTAGGAGAGAGCAGAGCTGGGTGTCTGTACTCCCCCCAACTAAGATCACAATTGAAAACAATGTGTGTGCAAAAGTATGATGGCCTTGTCTGAGTGATGACCTCCTGTGTGTGAAAGCTGGAGAAAGGATATGAATTCTCCCATCTAAACATGAGTAGCCATCCATTCACTTCAACTTAGTGTTCTCGTTACCAAGAGTTTGAAAATAGCCACCGTTTTCACTCTTAGTCTGGCAGAGACCCAGAGAGAGATGCTGATACTCAAAGCTGTGATTGCTGAGTCTTTTAGCATCCCTTGGTACAACTGATTAAAGCAATTGATCAATACTAAACTTTGAGAAAAACTAGTGTGGGTATGTTACAGACAACATCCCATGAATAAATAACTCAGATAATGGCATTTGTCTTACTATCAAGCTCATCTATAATTTAGCAAGAATAATACCCATTAAAAGAACACCTAGGATGATCACTGCCAAAATAAAGAGTTAATTGGTTTTTATCTTCTGGGAAGTCTCTCAAACAAGATATGGAAGGAAGAGTGGCTACCTACTGTAATAATAAATGCAAAGTAGCTCCTGAGCTGTATCCCTATCTGCTGGGAGACTTTCCTTCAATAGCATTTCAAATAGCACCTTTTGGATCCAACTTCTACAAGTCAGTGGAAGCTTTTAGGAAGGCCTTTTTTTTTCTTTTCCACATAGGGATCAAATCTGTATCATAGAAAAATATCATTCACTGCTTTAAATAAATTAATTCACTGAGCACTAACTATAGAGAGCATAAATACATGCCTCCTGGGACTAAAATGTTTTTTGTAATATAAATAAAGCATCCTATGCACAAGGCACTCCTCTTCATTCTGGCTGGCACAGGCTTCAGTTACAAATGGCTAATGGTATCGCATCTACGTGGCTCTAAGACTTTGGGGTAGTTGAATGGGCAAGAGAGACCAGGACCCACTTCAGGGAGAGAAGAGGGATAAGACTACACTCACACAGGAGGCAGAAATGGTGTGATTGAGGCCAACATGGGTCCACTGGAACAGATGGTCCTGTTTTACCACTGAAGAAACTAGACCCATGGAAATCAAAGAGATTTGAGCAAGACTGGTGTTGTGAGTCCAGTCAGCAAGCATGGTAGTTTCTAAATTTTAATGGGACAATGCTAGTTGTAGTCCATGCATTTGAGACTGGGAAGCTAGGTTATTACAGAATTTACCAAAAAATGACATTCTTGTCAGCATATCGATTGGCATCAGCTTTTGTCTCACTAGTTGATCTGTCATTGGATTTCTTTGAGCATTCTAGAGTCACACGGCTAAAGTTGGAGTGTGTGCAAATCATTGTTGAGTATAATCATTTGCAAAGACTTTTTTGGGGAAAAATAATATTTTTCAAGTAGTGTCCAGGCTTCTACTGAATCAGTAATTGCTATATAAAATAAACTTGAGTATGTTCCTAATGTCCTCTAGAGATGCTGTAAGTACCGTTTGCTAGTATTTATGGTCTGCAATCAAACAGGAGTCAAGGCCATAAATCATTACCTTGAATATAATATTTTTGTTTCATGAAAGTCTGAGCTTTCAACCCCAAAGCAACAAATCAGTCCACTCCTTATTGAGCCTGTCACAGCCCCATCCTTGAATACGACCACATTTATTACTATTGTCAACTGTCTTGTGTGAAAGAACAGGAAGGAGGGTTGGAGGATATAAATATAAATTGAAAAGCAGTGCTTTGTGGGGATCAGCCTGGCTGAGGGGAGAGGTAACATAACATGGAGACTTTCACCTCAGGGTCACATATTTGATGGCCCATGTACTGATGTGGTGATCAAGTTTCCATGACACCTAGAATCTGGCTGTTAACTGTCACCATAGCTGAGAGGCTCCACACAGGGCAAAGTGCTCAGAGAAGCTGAAGGCTGAACTTTCAGCCTTTTGACTGACCCCTAAAGCACTTTGGCTTCTCTGTGGACAACCCTGCTTCTCAAGGAACTGCATTATATTATCTGCGAAAAGAAGTTGGAAATACTAAACGGGTAGATACTAGCTTGCTTATGGAGGAAGGTTTTCACCTCTAGGGCTTTGTCTTTGACAGATTTGATGAAATAAAATGTAAAATCAGAAATTGTGGCTTTCATTCTCATAGGGACAGCACCAGGCAGGCACAAGCCTCCAGGGAGTAATGCCACCAAAGGAGAGGAAGAGCCACATTTCCAAAGGTAAAAGGTAGGTCTGTAACTGTGACAACAACCTGGATGATGGTCAGCAATGTTTACAAACCCTCACTGCCAAAGACACAGAAGAAAACCTATCAAAACAGAGAGCTTTTCTTTGATGTTTAAATGAAATTGGTATCTCTTAGGGTGTCTTGTTCATACTTGGGATATTTAAAGGACCAGGAAAGAGCCAAGGCCTCTGCCGATATTTTAGATGTAGATGAAATATCTTTTATTTTTATCTTCCTCATTCAAAAACAAACTCTGATATGAGCATAAGATTTTGCTTGGTAAGTTATCACATAAGTAGACATTATATACCAATTTAGAAAATATTGGAATGCAAAAGGTAGACATAACAGCCATTAAGAAATTGCATACAGACAGATACTTCCAGAATCCTATACCCTACCCACGTTTTGTCCTTCTTTACTCAACCTAAGTAGTCCCTAATATAGCATGACTAAGGGATTAATTTTCTTTTATTCTAAGTCGTCTTTTTGTCATAAGTTTAAAAGTCTCTAGTGAACCAGAAAATAGTCCCCACCAAAAACTTGAACTGAGTAGTTTTGCTTGCAAATTGCCATTTGTGCTTTATTTTTACTTCGATGTGGTTCTAATCATCACACTTAAAGCACTTTGCCCAGAGCCAATCTACTCTTAGCTATGTAAAGATGCAAACACTATTTATGCACTTATAAAAAAAAAGCCAACATCTTACTCATTCTAAATTGACAAGAGCATGTTGTTGTTATTTTCTCAAGGGAACAAGTAGAAACGGAGTACTGGTATTTAATGAAAATGAGATTGGGGAAACACAACAGATGAACATAGAGGAAGAGAAGGAAATATAAGATAAAAACAGAGAGGAAGGGAAACCATAAGACTCTTAAACACAGAACAAGCTGCCAGTTGCTGGAGAGGAGTGGCGGGGGGATGGGCTAAATGGGTGATGGACATTAAGGAGGGCACTTGTTGGGATGAGCACTGGGTATCATATGTAAAGTGATGAATCACTGGGTTCTATGTTAACTAACTTGAATTTAAATTGAAAAAAAGTTTTGCTAAAAAAAAACAGCTCTCAATTACATTGCATGTATGTATCAAAAAAAAAGAAAGAAAAGAAAATGAGACTAGGGAAAGGGAGGCTAAATTGCTGCTGAATTTGTATAATGTTGGCACCAGGCATTTATCTCCTCTGTACCTCCGCCTGTCCACAGAGAAGTGAGGGCACATGGCTTCCCAGGGCTGCACTGGGGATTAAAATAGAGGTGTATGGCATGCAAGTAACACATGCTGATTCCTCTCATTACCTCAACTTCAGACAGGCCTTCATCATGGAGCTGTGTTTTACTTGGGGCTGAAATACAGTGAATTATGGAGAATTTGATGATTCAGAAAGAACACAGAAGATGGCACAATGATTGAAAATGAGCTCCATAAGAAGACCAGAGGAAGTGGGAGTCTCTGGGTGATGGAAAGAGGACAGTGAAGGCTAAGTAAGGCAAGACCTGGTAGTAAGTAGCATTCATACACAGTATAATGTCATTTACAGAAATTCAGAACACATACATGTTCATTCATAAAGTTACCTTCAGAAATTGTCAGGTGTGAGGGGCGCCTGAATGGCTCAGTCAGTTAAGTGTCTGACTCTTGGTTTCGGCTCAGGTCATGATCTCATGGTTTGTGAGTTCAATCCCCATATCAGGCTCTGTGCTGTCAGTGCAGAGCCTGCTTGGTATTTCTCTCTTTCCTCTGTCTCTGGCCCTCCCCCGCTTGCTCTCTCTCTCTCAAAATAAATAAGTAAAATTAAAAAAAATATCAGGTGATGTGCAGTATCTGATTACAATTGAACCAACAGGGACTTTGAGAGATTTAAGTAACTTCCCAAGTTCACCCTGCTAGGTCAATGGCACAACTAAGATAGAGATGCAGGTTCCATCTGACCCCAAAAACCATGCTTTATTTCAGAAAACTCACTAGGTAGTAAGTATTAAATGAGGTAAAATATAGAAAGCACTTGGTATGGGGTCAGGCACATAGTTAGTGCTCAGTAAGTGGCAGTTATTGTGATTATGTTTTAGAACGACACCACTTATTAACACCTTTAGTGCAAGCCATTGTTTTTGTTAGAGTTCTGTCCACTTCACCACCCTTAAATGAAATTAGTAGTTATAAAAGCCAACAGATTAGACACAGGAACAGAATGGCCAAAGACAGTTACTGCAGAGTATTGGGGAGACAGCTTGCTGCAAGATTTCTCAAACTAGTGTGTTCTATTTAGCTAAGCTGTTGTCATCTTTCCTCCCATTCCCTACCCCATTTCCATTACTTATTTGAGTCATTGTGCCAAATAAAATAGTTTTCTGAGTATTTTGACAACTTACTCTGAATATCACTGTATTATAATACAGTTTTCACTTTTTACTCATATAGGTAACTTATAAATATATATTTGACATTTCCTGGAATGTTCCTCAGGAAACATGTAGATCAGAGTACTCTAATTGCAAATTACCAAAACAAATGAGCATAAACCCTATGTGAACAAAACATAAGATCTTCAAAGGCTAGGGTTCCTGTACCTTCTCCAGCTTTTGTCACTAGGAGCGTGTTAACACTGGATGAGATTTCAGTGATTCAGAAGAAAAAAATCAGACAGCCAGAGTTATTGTTCTCAACTTTAAGATTATTTAGTAAGCTACTTAGTAAGTGAAGAGAAGACAGTTTCTTCATTAACCAAGATCCAGACATCTAAGAGTCTTCCAGATTCAAATTGCAATATCCAGTAAGCCTGAGCGCCAAAGAGAAGATGCTGAAAGATCATAAGACAGTCTGTTATTCTAAGACTGCCAGCAACAAAGAAATGGAGCCAAAGAAGTCTAGAGGAGCTTGTCAGTGGAAGACTGAATGTGTTCCCCTTGAATTCAACACTTCCCCAACTCCATTTTAAGTCCACTTTAGTGAATTTCATTCTTTGAGAACTGCCAATACCTAAAAATATACCAGCAACAAATATGAGGAATTGCAAAGAGAATAACACAACACTCAACTACTTTAAATACTCTCCTTTTTCATGTCACGTCTTCCCCTTAGCTAATCCTGACTTCCATATCTATGCAGTGGCGAGGTGACAACACAATAGGTCAATTTGTTCAATCAATTTAGTCAAGCAACTTGTAAGTTCAGTGGGAACTGACACATTGATTGAATTCACCTGTAAATTAAGTCAAAATGTTCAAACACATATATGCCTTCTGTTGAGACTCTGAGTCTAAATAGACTAATGTCAAGGTTGGATTCCAATTTTAGTTTGTGTCTAAGTGAAGGTTGGTGCTCTTTGAAAATTAAGTGATAATAATTATTGAGATTGCTGTAATTATGATTTGCACAGCTTAAAAGTTATGGGAGTATCATTTTATTTGCTAAATAGTGTTGTTTTATTCTGCATGTTTACATTTACCAAGCAAATAGAGAGAGCTTTGAAGGTACCTGCTATCTCTTGGGACCCCCGATGGAAAATGAGGTGCTGTGTCTCATAAGACATTCTTGGCAAATGCAATATGTAAACCAAAAAAAAAAAATCCATATGGTGCACAACATCTCTCAAATGAAAAATAAGGCTTCCCAGGGAAGGAGCCTTGGGGGATTCTGAACTCAAATTGCAAGGAACAAATGTGCTATTTTAATTTTGGCCTTAAAACTTCCTTTCCTGGAATGGTCTCAATATCACAATCTCTGCTCAACAGCACATACTAAACCAGAGACTCTCCTTGTTTTCTGGTTTGCTTTTCCTCAGAAAAAAATCATCAGAGCTCTGGATGAGATTTGCAACCCCTCCCACACCAACCTGAGAAGCCCAAGAAAATTCTATAATTCCCAAGCAGGCCACAAATGGACAGAATTCTCCATGAGAGAAGACTGTTTCTTTTCTTGCCTTCCTTCTCCTCCATTTTAATTTCAGATGCTTTTAGTTTTGGAGGTGCTTCCTTGGGCTCCCCACTGCTTAGACAGGCTTTGCCCCCTCCACAGCCCTGCCTTCCCTCCAATGAGACAACTGTGTCCAGGAGGGGGTCCCGGTCCAGTAGCTTAAAGTGGACCTTTGTAGTCTTCTCTACACTTGGAAAGGTTGTGTCTCCTTCCTGAACTTGGTGTGGCTAAGGCCATGAGGGCAGTATATTCTAAGTCTACATCCAGTTACGACAATTTGTCAGTCTTCATTATTGCGAGCTGTGTGGCGGCACCACCAGAGTGAAGGGTCAGTGTGGCTTCCAATTAGAACTCCCTATTGAAGATAGATTTATGTTAGGTCTATTTCAAAACACATTGGGCTGTAACTTATCATTTAAGTTGTCAAGCTGGAAGCACTTTCCTTTTTTAGTGCAAAGGGTTTAAAAGCCATTAATTCATTTTCTTTAAGATGTAAAGACATAAACAAATGAGTGTTTTTAGTTTCATTATTTATTTATTTATTTTTAAAAGCAGGAAAAGATTTTGGTACAGATGTTTGCTCGATCCACTGAAACACTAATAGTGCGAATCAAATTTGCATGGTTTCTGTCTTACATATTGAGCAATTCTGATTTTAATGTGCTTACTATGGGAATGTTATGGTGAAAGAAAATAACAGACTCTAGATGATCCTCCAGATCATATGCTGAGAATTTCTAACAGAACCCAAGTCTTTTGGGTGAGTTCCTTTTCTGAAAGAGAAACGTGATTTCCTATTTTTAAGGATAAGAAGTATGTATTTTTAATAATCTTGGACACGAAGTCAAATTCTTGTTGTGACATTTAATGATGTCAGCACAAATCAATTACTTTCAGGAATAAAATTTCTATCACATACCTGTGGTTTAAAGAAAGAGAAGAAATGGAAAGGGGTAAAATGTTTTAGGGGAGTATCCTGGCAAAACAGATTAGCTCTGGGTGTAATAAATGAGAACTGTAGAGGAGAAGGAGACAACAGCAAGATGAGAGCATGTCTCTTGCCAAGAAAGACCCAAACATTTCAAATATACCATGTCTAAGAACTCATTTATCTTTGGTAAGATCTATCCTTTGGCCTTCCTCTAATCTTGTTTCATTGCTTTTTGAGAAGGGGTCCTAGCTGAGGTCTTGTTTAGTAAGCAATGAAAATATTTTAGTTTCTTATCTCTTTTTGATAGCCTTAAGCTTACTGTTCTCTGGGAACCCATTCTTTCCCCTCTCCCACCCCCACCTCCACCCATAACTTGGGCAAAATCAATTAAGCTCACTTATTCCATCTATTTAGCTATATCCATTAACTGTGAAACATAGCGGTGCCCTGACATTCACAATCCCCCTCAGACAACCCTGGGACAGACACAGGAGAACACAGCTAATGTAACTGCCTACATCATCATCTGGCACCACTTTGCAGCCTGGGGAACCCTCAGCAGGTCAAGGAGCCCTGAGACACAAACTAGTGGGGAGTGTGGAGAGCCTGCTCCCTCATTTTACCTCAACACTCTTGACACCACCCAGGTAGATTCTGATAGAATAAAGAACCCCAGTTTTTTACCCTCTAACTACCTTTTGTGAGGGGGAGTATAAAAAATTTTCCTTTGTATTTGGAAAAGTAGGAGATCTTCCCAAACTCTCAGAGAAACAAACTTAAATGTCATCATGAGAATTAAAAAGTTTCCTCTTATAAATCTGATTTAGTCCTGGAAATGCCACTGAATCTTGCAGTGTCCTTTCAAAATTAAGTAAATAATAGTGAAATGATCATAATAGCTAATTTTTATTGAACCATACTTACCACTCACTGCACACAGATGCTAAGCACTCAGATTTTATCTTACCTAATCCTCACAGCAGGGACTATTTCATAATTATTTTTTAAATGAAGTAACTAAGATTTAGAGAGGTTAAGTAATTTGCCCATGGATATAAAATGGTGAGGCTGGGATTTGAATGCTGGAGCCTAATTCATGAATCTTCAGGTTTAATCGCTGTACCCTAAGTGTAGCACATAGGACGCCTGATTATTTCTAATGTGCCCATCGATTTACAATTCAGCCACCCAGAGGCAAGTTCTGGTTGGATTTTTCTGTCCCCAAGGGATGTCATCTACTCTCACTCAAATAAAAACAACTTACTTTCAATTCTTAAAGGAAGGGAGAACAATACGTGTGGGCAACTGGCATGTAAGCTTATAAGGTCGAATGTCCATTTATAAACGAGAAAAATCCATTAAAAGTGGCACTTGGGATCACTTTTGTGTCACTGTTAAGCCAAATGTATGAATTTGTGGCCAGAGAAGTATTACTGGTTAAGCACTTGATGTGTGCCAAGGGTGAACACTGAAGCCTTTGGTAACTAGGCAATTGGGTGACGCAGTTAGAGACAGCGTTATCTCTAAGATGAGGTTCAGGATTGGGTAGGTCCAGTTTTTTCTTTTCTATAGAATTCTGCTTCAGCATGTGTATAATTATTAGCAAGCAAAGGCTGTTAAAAAATATTGGCTAAAATTAGGTTTGAGTACGTTTTGCCACTGATACAATGCTGTGGACTTTCACCAGGGCGCTATTTGTGCCTGGTGAGTCCCAGGGGAGGGAAAAATCTTGGTGGAACACTGCTTTTGTTTGATTTCATTCTCAAATAATTTCTGTTCTTTTTTTTTTTTTTTACATGGGAGGCATTGGATTAGCCAAATCACTGAAATAAAACTCAGACTGTACGTAGAGCCCATGGTGAAAGAACTCCATCTAAGAACAGGTTTTTGGGCTTGTCACTAAATCTCCTCAGAATCTGGAGGATGGCCCAACTTATTGGCTATGAATGCTTTGTCTAAGAAGTCCTTGTTTCTCCCCTGGGTAGAAGAAATGAGTCAGACAATCAGAGGCGTTGAAATGGAATGTGTTGTCCAAGTTACCCTGCAAGATACATGGGTGCAGGATAATGATTGTGTTTCTGCCTTATCAGCACCAAAATTGCTCATCTGTCCAGGCTGTCTCACGAATCCGATGCAGAAAATGCAGGATTAGCTTTGTAACAAGTCCAGAGCTCCTAGCTAACCAAGTTCCATTCCTTCCTTCTCCACTCTGGGTATGGGAATCAGGGACACCAGTCTGTGAAAATGAAGCAGCCTGAGAGACCTGGAAATAGGCTTTTTCAGGGGTGAAAGCTTGGTTCATGTTAACATCATTCCATGATTCAAAACCACCTGCCTGTGATGGCTGACTGTCACCTGAGAGTGTTCCTCAGAAGGGAAATAGTCACTTTGCCAACTGCAGTATGATTCTGAATGTCTTCAAGCAGTCCATGAGAACTGCTGGGGTTTCCCATCTAAGACACAAAAAGACAGTTCCCATCTGTGGTCTGTGTTTCCATCACAAAAAAATGTTGTTTAGACTGATGGGGTGCAATCTCTGACTGCTGGAGGCTCAGTCTGAATGGGAGAGGTTCTTCTTCATCATGCAGAATCTTTGGCCAAGCTTCTCCCATCCAGCAATCAGGCTGGAAGCTTTGCAGGATTCTGTGAGAAGAGCTGTTTAAAATAGTTTTAAATCATTCCTTATTTTAATCAAGCTAAAAATACTCAAATACAGCCTTTCAGTATTCTGCCATTGGTCTCTGTCTCCTCTGTCAGCACAAACACATCAACAATAAGGAAGAATTAATATCCTTCTAAATATCTGGCCTCTTCCATATATATCATGGCCCGGACTTGGGTTGACTCCAGTTTTGGAGAAGGATGCAGATTAATGATTCAGTTTCTTTGATCCAAACCAGATTTCTCAAGTTGGAATTTGATTTTCTAAGATTTATATTTTACCAGGCAGGGAGAATCTAGAGACATTTCTATTTTTTTTTTTTATCCTTAGCTGGAGGAACACAGTTCAGGGGATCACAAAGCAGTAAAAGAGCAATGAAAGACAGTGCTATCAAACGTAAGGATGTGATCTCAACATAGTATTGAATGTTAGGGTTTAATGAACATGCTTCCTGTACATTGACTGCTGTTTAGTTTTCTACACTACATGGAAGCCCTATTCTCGTCAACATTGAATCAAACAAACCTTCACGTTAATAAAATAAAATATAATTCCAACTTATATTTGAAATCCATGGGTAAAAAAGATTTTTGTTTTACTTTTTTTTTTTTTTTTAATAGGGCACTTATGCCTTAGATGTGTATTTGAACTAACTGGAGAATTTTTAAAAATAATGTTGACACATAGGCCCCTTCCCAATAAATTCTAATATAATTAGTCTGGTGTGAGATGCTTATGAAGTGTGAAATGAGAAGGGGCTTAGGAGTTAGACAGAACTGGGTTCAAGTCCTAGATCTGCCCCTTATTACCATAGGACTTTGGCCGAAGTACTCAACTCTGTAAGCATTGGTTTCGTTGTCTGTAAAATGACCATGTAACAGTCCTTACTTTATAAAATTGCCATGGAAATATATTTCAAAGATCTTAGAAGAGTGTCAAGAACATCAAGTACTCAATAAATACCTCCGAATAAACAGAAGACCTCAAAACACCTAACTACTCTTCATATTTAGTTACTAAATCAGATACTTCTTAAGTACCATTTCAGAGCTTGTTCTTGTATGTCTCTTGTTCTAGCCTTCAATGGAGCTTCAATCATCCTTTTATGCAGTTTTGGGCTATTTTTGCACAACTTAATCTCACCTTCCCTCATTCCCATACTGTATGCCTCATTTTCCAGCCAACAGCTTCTCTGTTGATACTGCCCAGAGGCCACATATGTAAAACCTAAAGAGTGGGAGAGTTAATGTGTCCTGGGCCAAACCTTTGATTAGTGGGAGATGGAGATGGTGATAAATATGATCCCTCTCTCCCCCTGATGAACTGTCCTGAGATACAGTCCATGTAGATTCTTGAAGGAGGGACTTAGAAGTCAATCACAGTAAAGACCAGCTTTATGATGCATCATATGTTCACCCCCTTTATCTACTTCTCTCCCTTTTTCCCTCCCTTCTGCAATATGGTATTGCATCTCCTAATGAAGAATTCAGGATCTGATTGCTGACACATTCAAGCTAAACAGACTCTGGACAAAATTACAGAATTCAGTTGCATAGGGATGAACATTGTAATATGTTTATTGTCTTGCTTCCTCAATATCTATTTCTTGACCTGCTCTAAATTAGAGTTAGTTATAGAATATTAGGGCTGATAGTTACTGTCATGAAAGAATGTGTCCCCCCACAAAATCATATGTTAAAACTCTACCCCCAATGTGATGATATTAAGAGGTGGGTCCTTTGGGAGCTAATTAAGATTTGATGAGGTCATGAAGGTAGAATCCTCATTAACTGGGTTAATGCTCTGATAGGGGTCATCCAGAGCTTGCCTCCTTTCTCTGTTCTCTGCCATGTGAGGATATAACAAGAAGTTGGCAGTCTGACACCCAGAAAAGAGTTTTCATCAGAACTCGACTGTGCTGGCACCCTGATCTCAGACTTCCAGCCTCCAGAAATGTGAAAATTAAATTTCTGTTGTTCATAAGCTGCCCAGTCTATGGTACTTTGTGATAGGTGCCTAAGCTGACAAAGACTATCAGTTTAGAGACATTCTTATCCATGTCAGTCTCCTTCCCAGGCTTCACATCTTCCATCAGCTTTTGAAATTGCTTATTCCCAAAAATCTCTCCTTGGTGTGCTTATTTTCTGATTCTGCATGTTAATCCAGGCAGTCTTACCTACTCATGTGGCTGTAGCTTTCATTCAGATGTTGATGACTTCTGCATCAACATTACCAGCCCAAGCCTTTGTCTTCAGCTTGGTCTCTATTTTATAGGGACTACTGGTGTCTTGAGCCCAAAATGTCCAAAATATTTTTCTATTCCCAGTATCTCTGCCTTAATGGAGGTTTTCCTGGACTCTACCTTATATTAATAATGGTAATTTATTGACTAGTCCTCGTCTTCCAGTCTTGCTAGCCTGGGAGCCATCTATACCATTGTCAGGGCGAGTGTTCAGAAACTGAAGACTGCTGACATTTGTCCCTCATTGCCTACAGGACAAAGTCCATCTTCATGTGACATGCACCTGTCTTCTTTACCTGTCTCTTCAGCCTGGACTTGCTCTCTCTACGCACATGCAACTCTTCAACCACCACACACCAGTTACAGTTCAAAGCACGTGTCTGCTTTTCTTTAAGCCTACTTAACATCTCTGATTAAGTGCTTAATAAGCACCTCAAACGTAACATGTCAAAACAGAACTTTTCTTCTCTCTCTGTGTCTTCTACGCTGAGCCTCCCCTGTCTTACTAAAAGACACCACCATTTCTCTGGGCCAAAAATCTGGGAGTCATCTTCCTTCCTTCCTTTCTTTCTTTCTTTCTTTCTTTCTTTCTTTCTTTCTTTCTTCTTTCTTTTCTTCTTTCTTTCTTTCTCTTTCTTTCCTTTTCTCAATCCCTGCATCCAAGTAAATCCAGTTGACTCCATGGAACACAATATTTTAAACAATTCAACCATTTCTTACTATTTGTACAAATGATACTCAAGTAGAAGTCATAGTCATTTCTTACTTGAACTATTTAGAAGACATTGTCATAATTGATTTCATTCTCTTCTTTTTTTAAGTTTTTTTTAAATTTTAATTTATTTTGAGAGAGACAGAAAGTGCGATCAAGGGAGGGGCAGAGAGAGAGGACAGAGCAAGAATCCCAAGCAGGCTCTGAACTCTCAGTGCAGAGCCCAATGTGGGGCTCAAACTCGTGAACCGTGAGATCAAGACCTGAACCAAAGTTGGACACTGAACCGACTGAACCACCCAGAGGCTGCTGTATTCATTTTTACCCCGTCTTCTGGAACCCAGTCTACCCTCCAATCTTTTAAGCATGTTAATCATGTCCTGTCATTCATCCACTTAAATTCTCCATTGGCTGCCTCTACACTTAGAATGTTTACAGGACCCTATAAGAGGTGGTCCCCGCCTAGCTTTCTGACTTCACCTCCACCTAATCATCCCCTTATTCAGCATGCTCCTCCTAGAACCATCTTAGTGTCTTCACATGTGCTGATGTCCCTCTTTCTGGAATTTCCTGCAGATCGTTTCATGGCTGGCTTTGTCTTGTCCCAGATCAATGTCACCTTCTCATAGAAGCCCTCTGTGATTACCCAATCTAAAATGCCTTCCACCTTGTGGCATCTGGGTGGCTCAGTTGGTTGAGCATGCAATTTTGGCTCAGGTCATGATCACGAATTCAAGCCCCAGGTCAGGCTCAGTGTTCTTGTACTGACAGTCCAGAGCCTGGAGTCTGCTTCAGATTCTGTGTCTCCCTCTCTCTCTGCCCAACCCCTGCTTGCCCACTCTCTTTCTCTCTTTCTCTCTCAAAACTAAATTAAAAAAATAAAATAAAATAAAAATAAAATACTTTCCACCTTTGCCCTCATTATCTATTCTCATACCCTGCTATATTTTTCTCATAGTACTTATTATTTAAAATTTTATCATATTATATCATATTATTTCACAATTATACCTTTTATTGATTCTGTTATCTTTCTTTCCCATGAGATTTTATACTTTGAGGGCAGAGACATGCCTTGTACTATTGTTGTATTAACGTATCTAGAACAGTATTAGATAATAATACTAAAATTAATATAACTAATGAATAAGAACTAATGAGCAATTAATAATAAATTCTCCCTGATTTGTTGAAAGAATGGATGAAGGAATGACTTCTTCAGGGCCTTGATAAATGCTGTTTCCTCTGCCCTCTGCCAGAAATTTCTACTCATCATCTATATTTGCCTTATGAATTTGTTCTCCTTGGTCAAGGCTGAGCTCAAATATTTGTAAAGCTGCTCTGACATCTCCCCCAGAAAGAGTTGGCTTCTCTGTCTTCTATGACACCCCTCCACTTGTTCATACTTTATTATAATCCCCAAAAGCTCACATAAATGGCATCTTCCCCACTAAACTTTGAAGACAAAGCATCTTATCCTTTAGGGTTAGAAACTAGAGTCAGCAAAATTTACAGACTTGCTCAAAATTGTAAAACTAAAGCTGAAACCCAGAGCTTACTCTAGTGATCTTCATATTCTTGTAAGTATTCCCTGCAGTACTGTGGTATAGAAGGACCATCTATCTAAATCTGCCTAGATCCTTCTCTAGATCTCAGTTTCCCCTGAAACTTTCTTGCTTTCTCAATGTGGAGATGATTAGAGGTCACCAATATTTTTTTCACTGAATCCTTTGGCATTTGGTTATATATACAGTGCCTGGTACATCAAAAACTCCCAATAAATCTTTGAGTCAGCATATGCATATTTTATTGTCTCTAATGTTTTTTTCAGTTTCATATTATTGAAACTCTCTTTCCCCATCACCACCTACTTCTTATTTTTGAGCCCAGCTTACCCCCTTCCACTCTTAGTTCCCTCCTTTAGAGGAAGTAGTTGTTATGATCCTGGTCATTGCCAGGACAAGCTCTAGAAAAAAAGCTTCTTTTCTTTCTTTTTTTTCCATATAAAGATATTGGAAATAGCTTGTTCCTTGAAGCTCAGAAGGAGCTAAAGAAACCTAACAGCAGAACTTTATGTGTTTACATTGATAATGTGCCTTAAGATTAGATACTTTATATCCAAAATTTTCAGATGGCCTTGAAGATCACTGGCAGTTGAAAACCCTGCAGCAATGTTTTCTGAGCATTCATATTGTGTACATATATTAAATCATCATTGTGCACACTCTAAATATATACAACTTTTGTTTGCCAATTATATGGCAATCACGCTGGAAAAAGTAAATAACAGGAAGGAGCTCTGTATTAGGTAATGGGGATCATGACAAATACACTTGCCCAATAAAGTTATTTTAATATTCCATTATGTCCCTGTCACCATCAGCTCTTTTTCAGGCCCTGAACGGGATACAAAATGAAGACTGACTCTCGCCCCAACAGAAACTGGATAAGGGGTTTTTCGGCAGAGACGGCATTGCAAACTTTGTCCCACATGACTCAGGGATGGAGTTCTAGATGTCTACACATTTCTGACCCTCTGTTTTGCTTTGACCTCAGAACCTGGGTGTTGGACTCCTGAATTCTTTCCTGGCTATTGAGCCTCTGTCTTAGTGCACCCTGAATCCTTGCATTCTTCTCACCTAAGATTCCACAGTTCTCTAAAGGCCTGGATTCTGCAGATTTGGGGTTCTAACTTCCTACCTGGTCTGTAATGCATACCACTATCCAAAGTTCATAACAACAACAACAAAAAGAGAACTACATCAAGCTTCCCAGGAACCAGAGTGTTTTCCCCTACTATAGTCTTTACTGGGAAAGAATAAATGGGTACTTTCTTTTTGCTGTAGATAAAACTGCCCTTTCTATTATTTTTGGAACATGTTTTTTTACCTTCTCAAGGAGGATGACTTCATGTTGTTCTTAGCTAAGACTTCGTAAATGTTTTTCTTTTATCCACTTCCTAAGTTAGCCAGACTCTGAGAAAATGAGGGTCATAAAACAAGATAGAGTATTTCCAGGAAATGCAATTCCTCAATCTATTACCCAAAACTGCCACCAATGAATTGTAATTTGGGGGATTCTTGAAGCCTTTACAGAATTATTGCAAAACTGGTATAAGAATCCCACAGAGATTAATCAAAAGTAATAGGGATTGACAATAAGTCTTAGAAAAAAAGATAAGCATAGTTAAGGTTATTTAAACTGGAGAAAAGGAGACCTCCAAAAGGTAGGGAATTGTTTCCTGAAGGAAATGGTGTAATGTATTCCTGGAAATTGCATTATCCCAAGCAGAAAGTCAAAGAGGACACTAAGCCTATCCACATAAATGTTTACACCAAATCTTGAAAATGTCCAACATCATTGGTAAAAATCACTGAATGAGCAGATAAAAGCCATGAGAAACAAAGTATGGATATTCACCAGGATGCATTGACTGAACCAAGAAACAAATCTTGGAAGTAACAATAAAGTAATAAGCCAATAAGGATCGCCATGGTGACCCTGAGTTATGACATTTATTTTTTTCTTCTAGTAACAATATCAATTTCGTTAATACCTTGATTGTTTGTACTTCAATAATAAATTTTTGGGACCATCCTGAGCTCTATGACCCTCATCTGGTTTTAGAGAAATGATCCATCTTCTTTAAAGAAAAACATGACATTGAATGTTTCCTGGGCAGAGACAGGAGAACAGTATCACAAGTAAATCTATAAACGTAAGCTGGTCCTTGGGACACAAACAGTTCCGTAGAAGCAGGCATGCTCTTTCTCTGGCCTTAATGCTTACACCAGGACCCCAGTGAGTCCTTTCTAAAGCACTTTGACATTCATATCTTTACACTCAGATTCTCTAGATCACACTGTACAATGCATGCTTTAGGGCACAAGGCTACAATGGTTGCACGTGGGAGGACTTGCCAAAGGTCTCAGGATTAAGTTACTGCTCATCCTAAAGAGGCTTCTACAAATCTATCCAGGACAATACAGAGAAGTGTCTTGCAAATTCCAGGTTTTTGTTTTTTGTTTTGTTTTGTTTTGTTTTGTTTTGTTTTGTTTTGTTTTTCTGACCCTCCCAAATGAAACTTCAGCAGTGTGGCACAGACGGGCCCTATGCTCCTGCTGATGTAATGCTCTTTGAGAATGGCTCTGTGTCAATTACCCTGACAGCTCCTAGAGTGGCTGCATGCTCTTTCTTTAATGAAAATATATGGGCCACTGTTTTCCCTGAGTCCTGTCCTTCCCTGCGAGTCTAAGTGACACAGCTGCCTGTGACACAAGCCGAAGGATGTTACCACCTCTCCCTCTCCCACTGCCACGTCTACTTGAGTCTAACGTAGAGTAGTGAGGTTGGAAATGAAGTGTCTTCCAGTGGGTATCATTCCTACTCCCCTCCAAATTCTTCCGCCACTAGACTTCAGTAAACACATCTAGTGAACCATTTTATAATAGAAGGTCTTGGGCTTGCATTGCGGCAGTAGCTAATTCTCATTCAAATTAAACAACGAGAATGAGTCTGTTGGCAGCTTTGTTAGAAGTAGAATCACTCAGGCATGGCATTAAGCTTGGGTCCAAAATGAGCTGTCTCCAATGGAGTGGCTCACTTTAGCACGGTAAACAATGACCACCTGCTATTCTCTCAAATGCATCCAGAGGATAAGGAGCACTTTATTATTTTAACTAGCATGCAGCCTCTGGAGGCCATCCTGGTAGACATCAATCACCAATTTACAGCTTGTAATGATATCTGGAAGGATATGAGTATGCAGTGTCTTTAAGAGTCCCTTTCACAAAATATGAAGTCAAATTGAACTTTAATCTTTAGAGCAAAGAAAATACATCCTTTTCCCTGGGGAATTAAAAAAAAACGTGAGCAAATTGTAAGTGACTTTTAAAGTATACAATAAGACTGCCAGCCCTATTCATGGGGAAAAAATAATTGGCACTTTATGTCAGTATTTTCCATGAATTATTTGAAAAACAGATAAAACGTGTCATTTATATGGAACTATGTCCCACTGTTCTTCAAAGCTCCTCTTTACTGAATAAGTAATCATATTTCACTGGTGATTGGCACATGTGTATAACTCCAACTTGGGCAAAATATGTCAGAAAAGCCATGGGTTGGTTTTATATGTAATACATCCAAAGTCCTTGGGGGAAAGAAAGGAATTGGAAAAAAACAAAAGAAGATGCTCTATTCTGTCACCCCAGGGTTACAAATGGAGGTATCTACTCATCTTCTGGGCACTGAATCCTGGGGAGTGGCAAGCTCTGTGCAGATAAAAGCCCCTCACCCACCAGAGTCACAAACCACATTTTTGTATATGTTGGAATTCTACTTCCTTAATCCCCATATAGTGAAATGCTCCTCTGACATTTACCTTTAAATTAGATAAAAAATAGTCTTAAGACAAGCTAACTTGTTGGTGAATGGTGTGTGTTCTTGGTGTTTTGCATCTTTGTAAGAAAAGCTGAAAAACAATGCAAAAAGATTTCCACCCTTCTAGAAGGGAAGGGGTGTTGCATAAAGCTTGCCAATGCGAAGTGCTGTAGATTGTGCATGGAAGAGAGGTTAACTATCTTAGAGACACATGTTTTGTTACTTCTTAACAGAAGCTTTAGGAGTGGGTGTTTGGAGTTAACACCCAAAGTCCTGCTTCTAAACATCTCCAGATCCTTCTTCTAGCAACCATTTGATATTAAAATCTTCAGTAAATTAAGCAAATGAGTAAAACAGGTATCACATTGAGATGTAGACAAGTTTAATGTGTTAGTCTTTCCATGCATGAAAAATATTGCAAGGTAATATATGTGAACAACTCTTGAAATTATTTCATGAGATCTTTCTTTAGAGATTTTGATATACCCCAAGAGTACATATGTCAAAAATGTTAGCTTAGAAGGTATATACCAGTCATGTTTGTTCGTGTTCAGATAACACACAGTTTCAACATATCTCTCTTTATTTTGTCTCAAGCCAAAATACTGGAGCTGGATAGTTATTTCCTGTCACAAATCACTCCTTTGTGTTCCTTGTTAGGAAAGGTTAAGAGAAAGTGGGAGGCATTGGGATATCTTATCTTATCTTATCTTATCTTATCTTATCTTATCTATCTTATCTTATATCTATCTTATCCTAAGAAAGAGTGTGAGCAAGGGAGAGGGCCAGAAGGAGAGAGAGAATCTTAAGCAGGCTCCACACTGAGCATGGAGCCTGACACAGGGCTTGATCCCATGACCCTGGGATCATGATCTGAGCTGAAATCAAAAGAGTCAGATGCTCAACCAACTGAGCTACCCAGGCACCCCTATAATGGGAAGTTTTAATGACCCATCCAGTTCTCCCCTAGCAGACGCCACATGTGCTCAGAGTTCCACTGACTTCTGCAAGCTCTACTAGGCACCCTCCACTCCAAAAGCAATTGTGAACTGGTCATGAGTGTCTCAAAGGCCTAGTTAGGTGGCTTATGGGACCTACCAACACAAGAGTCCTTCTGTTCCTTTCCTTGACCTTAAGCTGTAGGCAAAGAGCTGGGCTTCTGTCTTGGTCAGTATTTCAAGGACATGTTCCTGGTCCTCAGTTATCCTTGCTCACAGGACTGGGAGCTAAGACTCTGAGCCTCACTGAGAAGTTAGGGCCCAGGAACATGCTTCCAAAGCTTTCCATTGCTAACTGTCTGCCTGCTTTCTCATGGTGCCTGCCCCCAATTTGCTGGGGTGTTAGAAATCCTGTGGATTTCTCAGATGGTAAATATCAGTTCCTTGACTTCACTAACCACTGGCAATCATGGCCCTCAGTATTGTGCATAGATGCCCTACTTAGTTTTATTTTCTGTAACTCAGTAGGTCTTCAAGCTCCTGTCCTGTTTCGGTATGTGTGTGTCTTAACTTCCAGCATATTATTTCAGTGACTCTCAAACTTCTAGGTGATCTAAACACCTGTCCTTCTCTGGGAATAGAAACCCAACTCACAGACATCCATGTGTCTACTATATGTTCCTATCCTCCTCCTTCTTCCTACATCACCACCACCACCATCCCATCTTAGTCGATGGGCCCCAAATTGGATCAATCATAATCTTTTCCCATGGAATTTGGAAGTGCATGTGTTTATTTAAAGGGAGGGAGAGAGACGACAGACAGAGAGATCTGATGACCAACCATCCCACTTCTAGTCCTTTCCTCAAACTCAGCTGCACTGCTCTTCTGGGTCTCTGGTGTAATTATTATCATCATTATTGTTTTGCTTGATCTCATTCTTACTTTCATCGTGTTCTTTCTTTTGAGACCAGAACAGTCATGTAGTTCCCCAGAGATCTAAGTGTCTGAAAACTTCTATTGGAAAACTGCAGTGGAGCTGGGGAGCAGAGCCTGGTGAGTAGGGGAACTCTTCTCCATCCCCTCTGCCTTCAGCCCAAGCATCTCTATTCTGTATGTTTTATATATTGGGATTTTACACATCATTTTACTTAAAACATATTCTGTTGACTTTCTGTTGCTGAAAAATAAAAACTGCTCCCTGTGGACCTGAGGGTTCCCTGATATGCCATGCATTTCTATGGCTGAGGCAACTGGATTCCCCAGCTTCTGGCCTCACCTCATCCCTGACTGGGAGAATTGTCTGGTCTATGTAACTCTGGAGATCACTTCAAATGTTCAGATGATGTGACTGTGCCCAAATCCAAGTGTTTTCCTTTTTTTTGTCTCTCTTCTGCCTCAGATCTGCAATCCACCTCTGCCAGCTCAAGAGTCTAGAACCGAGGATCAGGTATAGGTAGTACAATGTGTTTTTATAACTACCCAGACTTCTTAAAGCAAATATTGCATGACTGCCATTATCATTTATCTCATAATTCTAAAGTTTGACAAGCACAAGGACAAAAGGAAACACACATGATAAATTCTCTTATAATAACCTAAAGTTTTGTAAGCATTATTTTTGTAATGATGTTTTGTTTTACTGCTTGAGATTTTAAAAAGGAAGAATCAATTGTCTGTTCTAGAAAATGTGTGTGTGTGTGTGTGTGTGTGTGTGTGTGTGTGTAAAGATTTCCTTATAATGGAAGTTGTTACTAAAAAGTTATTGGACATGTAAGAAATAGCTTCAAATGTTCTAGAAGATGAGAAAGGTCCCTGATTTTGTTTACCTAATGTTATCCTTGCAAAAGTTGAGGACTAAATTGACATTCACAGAGTGCTGCTCAAATCCAGCAATCTCATTTACAGCATTTGGAGCTTACCCATTAGCCTTGGAATTTGGAAAAGTTCATTATAATTGGGGTTGGAGGGTTAGTTCATGCACTTCATTAACTCCTGTGCCAAAAATCTCTTCACATTAATGATATCTCCACCCAAGTTATTACATTTTTCTCTGAAAATTATTGGGCAATAAATGTTTGAACATAACTCACGTGATAGTGTAATGGAATTAATGTAAGTAGAGATGTAATGGCTTCTTTGATTAATGGGTTCTTGGACAACACAGCCGACTGAGAATATAATACCTTTTAATTAGAAATGAGAACAATTTTGTCTTTCAAATATTGGTACTGCTTACATGGTTTATACCTTACCACAGGTGAGAATTATTTACAGCCTAACTGAAAGTGCTTATCTGGCAAACTGAGAGCTGGGTTTTGATCCATTCCCCTTATCCATGGCATGAATGGTTTGCTTTTTCTTGTCTCATTTAAAGAAAAGCTTCCCTTGCTTTCTTCACTGTCTTCACCCCAAGTCTTTGGCAAACCGAGCAAACTCCATCTATGACTTTTTAAATACCCCACCCCCACTCTTTTAATTTCGTTTTTTTCATTTTGTCATCACTTGAACCACAATAGCTCTTATCCTGATCGATTAACTTTTTACAGAAACTCCTCATGGCATTTGGCTAATTTTAAACTTACTAATGTTATTTTCTCAACTTAAAAATAGATATTTGTAAATGCTTTCAGATTTTTATCTTTCTTATTTTCCAGACCATTTCATTGAAGAAAATTGGCATTTTGATCTCAGTTTTATAGATGTGGAATTGGAGGAACATAGAAGCAATAATCTTATCCAAGGAACATAGGGCTCAATTGCAAAGAATTAATTAAAACTATCATGTCTTTTCTTTAGTCATTCAGCTGTGAATGTGTTTAATGACCTGGTGTCTGCCGTTGGCCACAGTCCTGGAAACACGTTAAGAGAACAGGAATATTCTCACTGTCAGGCTATGAGACAAAGTGTTTGCGGAAACAGGGAGGCAGTGCTGTGTGGCAGGAGATTGGGAGTAGCCAGCACTGGGAACTGTTAAAGTTACCCTGCATGAGATTTGTTTCTGGGCAAGAAGTGTTGGTGAAGCTCAAAGTCTAACTACTCAGCACAATTAATTGAACCCTGCAATAGAAGCAAAAGCCCTGATAGTGAACTCAATAGCTGATGTGCACACGTGGATGGCAGAAGACCATTTTGGCTCATTCATCCAGGTCTAACGCTGATTTGGTATGATCATGCCCCCTCCCCCATGTTCCATGACTTCCTCCACCAAAAGACAGAGGGTCTGGAAGTAACCTGGCCTGCTGTGTCCAAGCATATCCAGTGAGTTCCCACAAGGATATTCTTAGACTCTAGTCTAGTGGCCTTTTTCATTGGTTACCCCAGAATTAAAATCCATAGCTCTTAGTAGTAGTTGTAACAGTCATGGCAGATTCTCTGTTTCCACAGCCTTTTATAAGGTGGTGGTGGTACAGCACCCAGGGAGAGTGTCCATGTACTTCAAAGCGGATGGCTCCTCTGTACTGAGGCCTTTCCAAGGACAGTGGCCTTGGGCTCTCTGGATTTTAGGTAAGTTAGGGAAATTCAGTGCTCAAATCAAAGCCAGCTGAAATAAAAAGGCATTTTCCATGCCAGCTGAGGCCTCTTCATGGACACATGAAAAAAATAAGGAAAGCAGGGGCTAGGAGATAATCCATATTCAGCTTAAATAAACTGGAATATTAGACCTCGGTTTCATTCTGCTCTTCATTTTTCTCTGGACCAGGTCACCCCTTCCTAATTATGACTCAAAACTACTCAAGCATAGAATTATCACAGTATTTAAAGACTGCTGAGTTTAGGGGCTGCCGTTGTCCTATAAAAATATGTATGTAGACTTGAGCACTAAGCCAAGGATATTTGACCTCTGCTGTACCAAGGGCTCCATTTGTAACCTCCCAGAAGCCCAGTGGCTGTGTTTGATTTGCATGGATATTTACATAAATCTACATATGCATAGTTTGCAGGTTTGGCCCATGAGTTGATTATATCTTGTTTGCTCTAAAAGTTTAGAACTGAAGGTAAGGGGTGAAGGTTATAGCTATTCAAGAAGAAAAACATATGTTGTCCAGGAAATTTCTTTTAAGAGTCTCTTTTTAAATATGTCTTGCACAGTGAGGATGTAACTAAAATGCAAGTTCTTTAGGAACTGAAAAGCCTTTTAGAAGTAGTTGTGGTCAGGGGCATCTGGACTTTGACTTAGGTCACGATCTCACAGTTCACAGGTTTGAGCCCCACAACGGTCTTATTGCTGTCAGCACAGAGCCCCACTTTGGATCCCCTCTCTCTGCCTCCTGTTTGTGCTCTCTACATTAAAATACATTTAAAAAAAAAAGAAAGGAAAAGAAGTAATTATGGTCAGTCTTCTGCCTTCCATTTCCACAGGGCCATAGTGAGCCTTCTCATCTTAGAGAAAGGAGAATCTATTGATTAAATGTTAAGTATTAGTAAATAAATATTATTATTATAGACTAAGTTCTCACTGCAAAAGTGAGAAATTATAACTAGATGCATGTCACTCATAAAATGATTAGAGAAAAATATAAGGGAAAATTTGGGTTTCACTATTACTGGGAAATTCAAGGCTGGGCTCCACTGTAAATGTGGTTCTCCCTCAGGATTCTTACGTCTTACTGACACCAGTCTTTACTCCATTCCACCTCACCTCTGTTATTAGGTGGCCAGTTTTAAGTATCTTTTGTGAGGGGGATTTATATGGGTTTTGCTCTTTAATACATTCTTCTGCCATTTTTATCGTTGTGTAGAAGACATAGAACATGAGAATTAAGAATAGAAACCCTGAAGGGCGCCTGGGTGACTCAGTCAGTTAGGCATCCGACTTTGGCTCAGGTCATGATCTCGCAGCTTGTGGGTTCTAGCCCTGTATTGGGCTCTGAGCTGACAGCTCAGAGCCTGGAGCCTGGAGCCTGCTTCAGATTCTGTGTCTCCCTCTCTCTTTGCCCTTCTCCACTCATGTTCTGTCTCTCTCTCTCCTTCAAAAATTAATAAACTTAAAAAAATTTACGAATAAGAATCCTGAAATCACATAATTCTCACCCTTCTACTTATGCCCTGTGTGATTCTTGATTAAGTTGCTTAAATTTTCTATATTTCAGTTTCCTTTTCTGTAAAATGACTTAGTATTACCTACCTCAAACAGTAGTAATAAGGATTAGATGAGATAATGTGCATAGTGTTGACTCATAAAAAGAACTCAATCAGTGATGCATATTATCATTATTACCTTTATTATTGGTATTTTGTCTTTTATTTTTTATATTTTATGTTTTTTATTTGTTTAATATAATTTATTGTCAAATTGATTTCCATACAACCATAAGAGACTCTTAAATACTGAGAACAAACTGAGGGTTGATGAGGGGAGGGGAAACTGGGTGTTGTATGGTATTTTGTCTTTTAACCAACTCAGTACTTTTGCAGACTTCATCAGTTTTCTCCCAATTCTGAGGATCCCATCTCCCACTACTCATCATATTTCTTCGAACTTCTGCCTTACCAACAGTTGCAACTGGTAGCATGGCCTCTGAATGGCACTCTTATATTGATAATGTTAGAGATCATTTTTAAAGGACTTAGGCTAAGTTTTCATTGAGCTGGACCATGGAAGTTTCTATGGCATGATCCCACTTTTCCTACACTAACACTTCTGCTTTTCGCTTTTTCTCTGAGACTGAGTAATGGATCCCATTCTCACTAGATGTCTCTGGGATCAGAGCTGAAATCCTTCTTCATACTGCAATATCAAGATACTTTCAATGTGCTTTCTTTATACTGTAGTTTTGGTAGAATTATTGGACCCACTCTTGCACACTGAACCTAAACTCTTCAAAACATTTTTTCCCAGAAGTTTTTATTTACACTAATCAGTAAATGTGAAAATGAAATTTGAATTCACTTGTCACTGGTTAAAATGATTATGTAAACCAAACCATTATATTCCAGAATCCCTAAGGAGCACTCAAATTAGGCCTTTTCTGGACCCTGGGTTACAATACATGACACAGTCTTTAGGTACTGTAGATCCTTAAGATTTGCCAGAGGTATAAGCTGAGAAATTTGAAGGTTCCAATTTCACATTCAGAGGTTACTGAGGGCACAAAGATAGGTAGGCAACAACAAGCCTCATTTAGCTGTAGATGCTCAATGGTGGACTCATTTCCCTCACTAATCAGTGATTTCTTCATGAACATCATGAATCTAATCTACACCTAATGAAAGTAATAAGAATTAAAATCTCTTGTAACAGTCAAAACTATGGATGGTATATCTATAAATCCCCAAGTTTTACTTTATTGCAGAGGATCACAAAAGGTGAAAATCACTAAGTTTCAATATGATCTGATTTGACCTATGACCTGAAATATGTCAGGGCTTGGAAACATAAGAAAAAGGAAAGAGTGCATGGGAAAATATATCCAATGATAGGAAGAAGGAAATGATTGGAACAGAGAATAGTGCTGAAATGAGTCACAGAGGAATAGAGAATTTACTTGGTAAAGGTCTCATTTGGTATAAACCATTCTAGTGTTGAACCATTGTTTTATTTCCCAGAAATTTTAGTTGTAATAAACCAGAAATTGTCATCATGAAGTTTAGCCTATTCTTGTTGTGTTCACCATGGAGCTAGATCAGAACACTTGTGCCAGAGACGAGAAGACATTCAATTATATGACAATGGTAGGAATTGGTCACCAACATCTGTTATGTTCATAGATTGCTGTGAAATTATCTTTCAGCCTCTGACCATCAGAATTAAGCTTTTCAATAGCTTTTCAACTTTTTCCCTGAGTTTCATTCATTCTTCATTCAGCTCCTTGCTGAATTACATGAACAGTAGATCTTCACATGGCTAGAAGTAGAAAAAGTAAAACAAACATATACTGCTTCTAAGAGATGATTTGTGTGTGTGTGCGTGCATGCGTGTGTGTGTGTGTGTGTGTGTGTGTGTGTGTGTGTGTAACATATATGCTGCTTCAAAACTTCTTTTCCTTTTGGCAAATAAACATTTTTTTTCCTTTTCTTCCACTTTCTCTGCCAAGAAAACTCATTCCTCTGCTAAGTGGAACAATGTGAAAAAAAGAAAGGATACAATGACTTGCAGTCACTTGTTAGATGAGTGACCAGAGTCTGTAGTAGCACTAATGGTGGATGAGGAAATGCATGTGGAGGTTCAAGGCTTGATCTGGTCTCTGTGGAACTGAGAACAATTATGCTCACCTCTCTGTGTTTCACTTTCTTATAAAATAAACATGAAAATCTCTTCTCTCATGTTAAGATTATATCTGGTAGACTGAAATGGTAGAAACATGTCTATTTTTAAGGAGGAGCACTATATGGTTCAGATGTCTGTATATACCCAATTTTCTTCAGTGGTCCCAAATTAAACAACATTGTTCCTTTATCTACATAAAGCCATGAACATTTCCTGACAATTCCAACATTTCAGTGTTAAGTTACATTTCCTACACTGCCAAACACACACAGAAATACTACAGAAATCTTTTCTTTGGCCGTACTCTCTAGATTTTTTGGTGTTGAAAATGTAATAAATCACTGTACAGTTCAATGGGATTTCTTTTTTGTGTGTGTTTCTTTTGCTCAACCATCTATATCTTTACTGGGAGTGTTGAGGATTGGTTGGTGTGTCCAAGTCCCCACATCACTGCCTTTCTTTCTAGCCCATGATTATCTTTCTCTGAACAACAATTCCCCTTCTGTTATCATGTCTTCATTTGTGTGACATAATTTGCCTCATTTTTTTCTTTCATTTCAGGAGCTTACATAAACATCCTTATCGTCTAACTGAGCTTAGTGAAAAGGAAAAATGAGTTTCACACCCAGCCTTATGAAACATGATTGCAGAACGCTTTTGTCGAGATTCTGACTTCTGAAATTTAAATAGTGCAACTCTGGGACAGAACTTATGAGGGACTATCCATGCCAATCACACCCAAATGAAGAGATTTTTAATGCAATTATTTAGTGACACTTTGCTATTTTCACCACCATTTTCCCCCTGCCTGGGCTATGGGAAAAGTCTCCTTGCCAGCTTCCAGCTATCACTCTTTCTCCATAAAATAACCAGAGTGATTTTGTAAAATAGAAATCAGATTTTACATCACTCCCTGCCAAAGTCTTCAATCCTTTGTTATTACACTTATAATAACATTCAGGGGTGCCTGGGTGGCTCAGTCAGTTGTGTCCGACTCTTGGTTTCAGCTCAGGTCATGATCTCATGGTTTGTGGGTTCCAGCCCCACGTTGGGCTCTATGTTAACAGAGCAGAGCCTGCTTAGGATTCTCTCTCCCTCTCTCTTTGGCCTTCCCCAACTCGTGCACACGTGCTCACTCTCTCTCTTTTTCAAAATAAATAAACTTAAAAAAACTTTTTTAAACTCACTGCTTATTTTCAAGAAGAATAAAATCAATTTGGCATAAAAGATCCACCTCATTGGGGCCCAGCCTTTGTCGACCCCCATCTCTACCACCCACTCCTTCCTAGCTTTTGAACACCTTCATATCTCACAGCATCATAGGTATTTCATTTCTGGTGTTTCTCTTTATGTCATTCAGGTTCTTCCATTTGAATGTTGCTTTCTCAGACAAATGCACATAGTCACCCTCTCTTTACCCTACTTTTTCTTCATAACATCATTTGAAATTACATTAAACTATTAGTTAATTTGTTTTCAAAATGTTTCTCTTCTGACAACAGGGTCTGTTTTGATATTATTCACTCTGTCTCCTCAGAAACTAGAACCGTACGTGAAACACAATAAGCCCTTAATAAGCATTTGTCAGGTAAATGAATAAATTCTGAAACACACTATATATATATATATATATATATATATATATATATATATATATATGTTTCTTATACCCTGATGTTATTATTCTTCAGAGGGGAAAATAAATATTGTTCTCATTTTTATGTATAAACTTTTTGGAAGATAAAATAATTGAGTCATTTATTTAAATGAAAGCTGTTAATTCACATCATAGAAAGGATCTCTTCATTATTCTTTGGTCTCTCCCATGAGGCTGAGGATTCTCAAGCCTGAAAATGAAAGTGTTGTCCATCCGTCTACCTAACCACTCTTCACTAACATTTGGTCCAACAAAGAGGAACTAAGATATAGGTGGTAACTGCTTAGTCTTTGGGTGCATAGGAACAAGAGGGGAAAAGACAAAGGCAGTGGTAGCATATAAATAAATCACCTTAGTCCCTCTTCGGTGTGGGCCTAGAAAAAATGTCAAGGTGCTGGCAGAATTACTAGTAATTGAATCCAGAATTGCCAAAGCTATGACTGGACATATTGAGGGGAAAAAGAGGGAAGCTTTCCTTTCATTCCATGTTTATTTTTTGCAAAGTACATTTGGCAACAATATCTTTCACTCCAGAAGAGGTTATTGAAAGACATTGAGAGAAAAATCTGAACTTAAACTTCCTTAGAAATGACCCTGGGGTAGGGAGTGTTCTACAGCTATAATAAATTATTCTAGGAAGAACCAAAGAGTAAAAGGCTGTTCTCATTTTCAATGAACAGAATATATTTCTCTAGACATAGTTTTGCCAGCCTTTGATGAGAATTTGTCATACCAGTTATTCACAAACCTTCTATTCTGCTAGGACCAATCTGAACTGGTAGAGAGGATGTTCTCAGATTTTCTATGAAATTTATAATTATCCAGTAGGGTAATGCTAGGGAGCCAGTCTCTGAATGGAACCCACTAATCTAAACTTACAGCATTTTCCAAAGATCAAAATGAATCACAGACACATTTTCAAGCTCCATACATTCACATGTTGTTAAAATCTACAAATTCTTGATTCTTACATTATTACATTAATTGAATAACTTTATTCAATGAACATTTGGAGGCATCTACCAGTACCAGAGTTCATATCAGGTCAGACGATAGAAAGATATTTTCATTTTCTCATGTCATTTAGAATCTAGTTTATTTTGAGCTTTCCTATCATGTGGTAGAAAGTCTGTCTGGGAAAAAATAAGAATATTCCTAAAGGAGAGAAGGCAATACATATTGAACTCCTGGTGGAAATTAGTAGAAAATGGCAGCTAAAATACAGAGAATGATACCTACTAGACTTAAATTTGATCTCATAGCAGTAGGTATTTAAAAAGACTAAACTATGGACCTAAACTTTAAATTAATCAGTTAGCTTTTCTTTTCTCCCAAGGCTACATATTTCATTGCTGAATTCAGGCCACCATTTCCACAAATGTTTATGTATACAGGACATAGGGGATGTGCAGGTAAGAACAGTTCTACCCAAATATTGAATTAGTATTAGGAAGCACACAGTATAGGGAGCCTGGGTGGCTCAGTCCATTAAGCCTCTGACTTCAGCTCAGGTCATGATCTCACAGTCCATGAGATTAAACCCTGTGTTGGACTCTGTATTGACAGCCCAGAGCCCGGATCCTGCTTCAGATTCTGTGTCTCCCTCTCTCTGCCCCTCCCCCACTCATGTTCTGTCATTCTCTCTCTCTCTGTCTCTCTCTCTCTCTCTCTGTCTCTCTCTCCCTCTCAAAAATGAATAAACATCAAAAAAAAATTTTAAAAAGAAAATACACAGTAAAGGCACAGGAAGCTCTTCTCTTTAATTTGCTAAATTGCTAATTTCATAATATTGTCAAGTATTGGATACATATTATTATATTTCTTGAGTCCTAGCACTTCCTCCAGTGGAAAACTATATTTTATTATTCTTATTGCAAAGTAATAGGGCATAAAGTCCTATAGCTAGAAGTGGACAGCTCTAGGATTACCACAGCAAGGACCCAGGCATCCAGAATGTATAATTTCTAACTTGCAAACTCCTAAAGATAATTGCTGATTCTCTCAAGAGGCGACCAATGTATATGGATTTCTGTCACTTTACAGAACAGAGTTGAGAAATTGTTGCCATTGCACACTGCTTGGATTTTTTATGTAATTACATAACTTTTTAATGTAATTTTCATGAATGAGTCTATTTTTGCTTATGCACTCTTTAATCACAAAGTTACCAGAGGAAAAACTGCCTTTGTCCTTGAGAGATATGTGCACACACACCCAAAGTTGACTTTTCCTTTAATGCAGGTATTCCATTTTGCTCATTTTTACAACGTAGAGTCTTTGAACTAGAAGGGTGCTTAAAAGATATGTTTTAACCAAATCTCTCTAAATGCCCAAGGCCACACAGTAAATTTGCAGCAGGGCTGAGACTAGAACACAGAGCACTTGGGTCCCAAACCATTGTTTACCTTTCAGTGAGGCCCATTTAAGATGCTTCAAGAGCCTTTAAATACCCATAGAACAGCCCAATGTTGTAGACCCAAGGAATTCACATACAGTCTTTATTTTTTGCAGCTCATCTGAGGCCTCAGAGAAATGTTTTCATTACCTTGAGTCATGGTGGAATCTAATACTTTAATTTGCTTTAACCCCATGAGATTCAAAGGTTATAAGTGGAAGAGGGCATGAAGGGTTAGAGAGGGCTCTTTTCTCAGTCCTTTTAAGTAGGTAAGTTTACATAAGAAAGACACACAATGATCTTCAATGGCAACAAGCTGCCACTCACCAGGTCTGACACTTTGTCAGAAATCCGTGTGCCCAGGACAAACCAAGAATCAAGACTTCCTTTCAAAATGAAGTAAATCTTTACATTTGCAATAAATGGAGATAAAAGGTTGTCTTTCTGTAGGCTTCCAACATAAATTGATGTTCTATAAGAACGTATGGCTATTTTGCATTTGAAAGTTTCCCTAATGACAACAAGATAGAGAACCTGTGTCCCCCACAGGTCTCCATGAAACCAGCAAGAATGGTTATTCAGTTATTTGGGATTCGGATATATATTTTATGGCTGATTTTTCAGTTTTTTTTTTGTTGTTGTTGTTTTTAAGAGCTTTGACTGGGGTTATGAGAAGAAATCATGGCTACTGATACTTGACTGTGAAAGGTAGACCGGATAGTTGAGAAGTCCTGAGTCCACTTGGGACAGGGCTCATGCAGAGTAATAAAGCAGGTCAAGTGCAAACATGTGTATCTAGAAGAAAATTAAATTAAGAATTGTTCCCATAGCTCAGGTCATGATCTCACAATTTGTGAGTTCAAGTCCACGTCAGGCTCTGCTAAGAGCTCAGAGCCTATAGCCTGCTTCAGATTCTGTGTCTCCCTCTCTCTACGTCTCCCCTGCTCACACTCTGTCTCTTTCACTCTCAAAAATGAATAAATGTTAAAAAATTTTTTCAATAAAATAAAATTTTTTCTTACTAAAAAAAGAATTGTTCCCATAAGTCCTAATCCATGTGAGAAAAAGACTAAGTCTGGAATCTTTTTCCTCCCCACACTTCTGATATATCTCCTCTTTCATCCATACCTTTCTTGTTCCTGTCTCAGAGAAGGAGAGATATCCATCACTGTATCCAAGGCCAACTGACTTTCCTGGAAATCTTGATTTGATCCTTACTATGAAACCCAGTTGTATCAATCCTCTTCTCACACCACTATTCCCCCATCTTCTTAATTCTTTTTTTTTTCTTCTTTCATTCATATTTAAGCCTGGTTTAAAAGGTAGTATGATACTATGGTCATATAGACCTTTCTGTCATTTGACAGCTGTATTGTCCTTGAACAAGTTACTAACCTCTCTAAACCTTAGTTTCCTGTTTGTAAAATGAGAATAATAATAGAATCTACGCTTTAGGAATTTTTTTAAAAGATAAATGATAATGTATATATAGTGCCTGACACATAGTAAGGGCTTAATAGTAGCAATTGTTATTTTTTTGCTATTACTATTTTATATGTTTAATGTAATAGTGCATTGTTACTAATATATTATTATATCTTATCTCCTCTTAGACAAAAATTCCCTTCAATAAAGGGGAACATTTCTTCTTCATTACTTGAGAAGGTTTGTCATAATGTTGCAATATGATATATCTTCGCTAAACATTTTTGAGTAAATGTGGCCAGTGATTTGTTTCAATGATTTAAGAAGGATAAAGCTTTTATTTGGATCTCCAAGCCTTAAGCTATTTTTCCTTTTTGGAATTTGTTTAGCAATTAGGTAAAGTTTAACCTAATAGTTACAATTTACTAGTGTCTCAGTAGTCTTAGTAACTTAGAAAGTTGCATGGGCCATGGGGTGTGCATAAAATTTATGATTTTTGGTGTTCATGGAAACTAAAAATGTGGGGATATTAAGATATTATTAGGAAGAATAACAGGAGTTTAATGTATACATAGAATTCCAAGTTTTGTCTTCCAAAAAATGATACTCAGCTTTTCATTGTCTGGCCTTGAATTGTATAAGACAACAGAATGTGGGATCTGGAGTACACCCTATAGATCATCTGGCCAGCATTTCTCAAAGTGTATCCCAAATATGTTAAAAACAGAGGAAGAGATCTGTGGCCAAATCACTTTGGGAAATGTTGGCATGAACAAAGATAAATTCCTTTATAGAGGGAACAATGTACAGTGATTTTGACACTTATTTGCCCAAAGAACACTTTTTTTGCAAAGCATATCTCAGGATTGTTATCAGGAGTAATACACTTCTAACCTCTTTATTTTATGGATGTGGGACTCAAGTTCTAGAAAATTAAAATAATCTGCCAAAGATTACATAGTGGTAGAGCAAAAAGAACCTAGATGTCCTTATTCTTATCTGAAATTAGTCTTTCTGTTTATTTTTGCTTTCTTGGAAAGATAGTAAAATTCACATAATTATATCATTTTGCCTGTATTTTCCAAACAAGCTTACACTAAAAATATCACAACTAACTTTTGAGAATTAAACACATTAATAATAATGAAATGATTTCTCCATAAAATTGGGAATACAATTATCTCCAAAGTTCTATTAGGAAAATTAGTACCTTTTTTTAAAAAAAACCTAGAATTCCCCAAACCAATTTCTTTGATGTTTTACTCATTATTTTTATAACTAGGCATACAATGATTCATACTTTATTCATAATTTAACAGATTTTTTTAGTTATTTCTAAATAAGATTAGTATTACTGCATATCATAGATAAGCAGTCAATCATAAATAACATAAAGTTCTTCTTAAATATAATTAGGTTTCCTATGTGATGTTCAGAATTTCTGTATCTATAGAAAGAATAATCAAAAATTCATGAGAAATGTAAAAATACACTATCAGTGTGATGAAACTAAAGGAGTATAAAGGTGAAATTATAGTAGCTCAGTCACTGAAAGACTATTTCTCTAGCTGTAAGTTTTCTACTACCTTCTTGTTAGGAAAAAAAAAACAAGTTTAAGATCTGAGTCCAAGATTATTTCCCCACCCAGTTTTTAAACATCTTAAATGGACTTTATTTATAGAGCATTTTTAAGTTTGCAGAAAAATTGTGAAAAAGGTGCAGAAAATCTGCATATATCCCCTTCTGTGTGCACAGTTTCACCTACTGGTATCTTACATTAGTGTGCTACATTTGCTATAATTGATGAAAAAATACCAACATATTATAATTAGCTAAGTACCATCATTTACATTAAGGTTTCATTTTTATGTTGTACAACACTATGGACTTTTGACAAATGCGTAATAACATCATAGGAGTATCATACAGAATAGTTTCACTGCCCTGAAAATGCGCCGTGCTCCATGTACACATCCTTTCTCCCCCTAAACCCTGATCTTTTCACTGACTCTACAATTTTGCCTTTTCCTAAAGGTTATATAGTTGGAATTATACAGTATTGTGGTTTGGGTCTCTCTCTTTTTTTCCCAGATTGGTTTCTTTCATTTAAAAAAAAAGTGCATTTAGGTTTCCTCCATGTCTTTTTTGTGGTTCAATAGCTCATTTCTTCTTATTGCTAATATTCCATCATAAGGATTTACCACAATTTGTTTATTTTCCTAGTTAAGGGTACCTTGGTTGCTTCCAATTTGGGGCAATGGAAATAAAGTTGGTATAAATACTCATGTGCAGGTTATTGTGTGGAAATAGTTTTCAACTCCTTTGGGTTTATACCTATGACACGATTGCTTGATTTATGGTAAGACTGCCAGCAATAAACAGAGTTCCTGTTGCCAGCATTTGATATTCTTAGTGTTTTGGATTTTAGTCATTCTAATAGGTGTGTAATAGTATCCCATTTTTTTGAGATATAATTGATATACAACATTATATTAGTTTCAAATTTACAGCATAATGATTCCATATTTGTGTACATTACAATATGATCGGAATTAGTCTAGTCTACAATTGTCACCACACATACTTACAGAATCTTTTTTTCTTGGGATAAGAATTTTTGAGATCTACTCTGCTAGCAAAATTCACATATGCAATGCAGAATGATTAACTACAGTCACTTTGCTATATATTAGACCCCCAGGACTTATTTATTTTATAATTGAAAGTTTGTTCCTTTTAACTCTCTTCACCCGTTTTACCAATCCCCATTCCCATCTCAGGCAACTGCCTCTTCTCTGTGTCTATGAGCTTGTTTCTGTTTTTGTTTCCACATGTAAGTGAGATCATACAGTATTTACCTTTCCCTGACTCGTTTCACTTAACAGAATACCCTCAAGATGGACATGTGTTGCACAGGTACCAAGATTGTATCCTTTTTTATGGTTGAATAGTATTCCATCATATATTATATACATACAAAATTCATCTCTTCCTCATTGATTATATTAGCTGTGGGCTTGTCATATGTGGTATTTTTTATGTTGAATTATATTCCCTGTATACCTACTTTGTTGAGAGTGTTTATTATAAATGGGTGTTGAATTTTGTCAAATGCTTTTTCTGCCTGTATTGAGATTATCATATGATTTTTATATTTCATTTTGTTAATTTGATGTATCACATTGATTGATTTGTGGATGTTTAACCATCTTTATATCTCTGGACTAAATTCCACTTCGTCATGGTGTGTGATCCTTTTAATATATTGTTGACATTGGTTTGCTAACATTTTGTTGAGGATTTTTCTATGTTCATCAAAAGTGTTTCCTGTAGGGTCGCCTAGGTGGCTCAGTCAGAGTGCTTGACTTTGGCTCAGGTCATGATCTCGTGGTCTGTGGGTTCAAGCCCCACGTCAGGCTCTGTGCTGACAGCTCAGAACCTGGCACCTGCTTTGGATTCTGTGTCTCCCTCTCTCTCTGCCCCTCCTCCACTCATGCTCTGTCTCTGTCAAAAATAAATAAACATTTTTTTTTAAGTATTTCCCTGTAATTTTGTTTTCTTGTGGTATCCTTGTCGCATTTTGGTATTGAGATAGTACTGGCCTCATAAAATGAATGTAGGCATATTCCCTCCTCTTCTATTTTGTTGAAGAGTTTCAGAAGGATTGGTATTAGTTTTTCTTTAAATGTTTGCTGGAAGTCACCAGAGAAGCTCTCTGGTCCTGGACTTTTGTCTGTTGGGAAGATTTTTTTATTATTATTATTTATTCAATCTCCTTACTAGCAATGGGTCTGTTCAAATTTTGTATTTCTTTGTGATTCAGTAAGATCGTAGGTTTCTAGAATTTATTCATTTCTAGATTCTAGATTTTCCAACTTGGTGTATAATTGGTCTAGTAGTTTCTTATGATTCTTTGTGTTTGTAGGGTATTGGTTGTAGTGTTTTTTCCTTCATTTCTGTTCTCATTCATTTGAGTCCTCTCTCTCTCTCTCTCTCTCTCTCTCTCTCTCTTTGGTGAGTCTAGGGAAAGATTTGTCAATATTCAGGCTTATCTTGTAAAAAAATCACTGTATGTTGTTATTGTTGATAATATAAATGTATTGACCATGGGCCACTGAAGCAGATGATAAGTATTTTCACATGGGCAAGCTTCTACACACATAACAATTGACTAGAAAATCATAAACTGAATAGTCAGTTGATAAAGGGAACTTGGACATTCATTACTGCAACAGGAAGTGAACTTTTATTACCTTTTTCTACCTTTATTATGGGAGACAATCTCCATCTATATAACTAGAAGAGTGTAGGTCACCTTTCCAAAGAATTTGATGCTAAAGCTACAACATAGAGGGACAAGGGACTATCCTTTGACACTGTATAGACAATATGGACACTTATTTATTCCAAGAAGTCTTTCATCTTCCCTAAGAAGTTGTACCATTACCAGTAACATGAAGAATAACCAGTTAACTAAGCTAAAGAATATCTCTTAAGTTTTAAAAAAAATACTTGACATAGAATGGAAGTATTTATCTCTGTGCTACTGGTTAGAAAAAATTACTTAGACAATGGTGAGTTTCCAAGGGTATTTAGAGTTGATATTTGTTTAGAGACTTTTTGAAGTGAATGTGCCAGGAAATGAGTCTCTAAAAACACAACTTGAAATTTGAGATGTGAGAAGATTATGAACCTTGTAATTTAATACATTGGCCACAGACTTCAACAATTTTCTTCATCTATTTGTAAGTCACCATCCAAATGTGTAACTAAATGGGCCATGTGTCTTATTTTCATCTAGCAGCCCTGTTTGTACTGTTTCTAAATTTCCAAATGGACTAGAGGAAGATACCCAACCTAACTCTTGCACTTCTCACCACCTGTATTTATTGGTATCAGGTATCTTGTGCATTCTCAATAAATACATATTCACTGGTTGATTGATAAGCTTCTAACTTTTCCTTGTAGCCTCAATAACTATCTCTCTTCATTCTCAAGGCTGTCTCTAAACTCTATATATTCTTCATATTTAGCATTCATCTGGTGTCCCTTCAAGCTATTCTGTTATTTCAGATACTGCCTTAGCAGAATTTCTAAATGCCAAAAGATTTTTTTAACAACTTAGAAGGGAGATTGAGAATCATAAGTATGCTGCCAGCCCTGGAACGTTTGCCTAGTGACCTAATTTCATGGGAATTTGCCAGGCCTGCTCTGTGGAAGAAATCCAGTCTTATTTCTTGTCCCTATGGGTTATTTAGCTGACATTATACACAGCCAGACTCTTCACATTGTTGTGACCTTCAAGAGACTCTCCCTTTAATACTGCTCTATTCTAATTTTGCTGTATAAAATAAACTATAAGAATTAAAGGTGTAATCATTTATATGGCTTAGACAAATTTATACAACACAAAGATCTTAACTCAAACATAATTTCTTATACTGAATTATAACATACAATTGTTTCTCATTACTCTAGACTTCTGTCACATACATTTTGAATAATTTCAGAAACTTATTAGTATAACTTATCCAAAATGTTATCAAGACTTTTTCCAGATGAGAGAAGTTATTTATTGTCCAACATGGACCTTCATGTCACTTCTTTTTCTTTTTCCCCAGTAGCTCCTCCTAAAGCCAGATCTAAAGTTATTTTAGACACCACAGTCAATTTGACATGGTTTTGTATTGATCTGACATTCTCTTCAGAAAACCAATACCAAAGTATTGTGTGTTTGTACACTCAGAATTGTACTCTAATTCTGTCCTGTCTACAGGCTTACAACCTTTTCTGAAGAACACTTTGTACCTGTTTCATCCCTCCATCTAAAAGTACTGCAATGGCCTTAGGCCAAAAGCAATGAAATTGTGACTTTCTAACTTCTATATAGCTTGCCTAGGGACATTAATGAGAGAAAAGTAAACCTACTCTATTATCCTGAATGGCTTTTTAAATAATTAGGAGATTTTAATAATAGTGTCTGGTTGATGCTTTCAGGTTCCCCATGGGCATTCCGACATTTCGAGGGTGAGTAAGATGGTACTGATGCTTCAGGAGAGAAGACCTCATTCTCACCACAAATGACCTTCAATTCATACAAATGCTGAAAACAGCACTGGGCATCCCATTACTGAAATGGATTGTTTGGCATCAATGCTTGCAGTTTGGGAGTTTGACATCATTTTGTGGAGCTATCTTTTTCTTTTTAATTTTTTTTTCAACGTTTTATTTATTTTTGGGACAGAGAGAGACAGAGCATGAACGGGGGAGGGGCAGAGAGAGAGGGAGACACAGAATCGGAAACAGGCTCCAGGCTCTGAGCCATCAGCGAAGAGCCTGAAGCGGGGCTCGAACTCGCGGACCGGGAGATCGTGACCTGGCTGAAGTCGGACGCTTAACCGACTGCGCCACCCAGGCGCCCCTGTGGAGCTATCTTTAAGAACAGAAGTGATTCAAATTTTTAAAAAGGTAGAAATTTTAGAATGATAGATTTTTGACACTTTGATTTTTTCTAATCTCACTACAAAATTAATTGAGTCACCTCTGACTTCTTTTCTATAAAGAAGGTGATGAAAATATATGCCAAGACTCTAGGGATCTTCAGAAAACTAAAGGCATGATGTTAAAGTGGACTCAAAATGAAAATGTATCTTAAGCCTTAAAAAGTAAAGACTCTTATAACTTGCAACTCCACTACTAAAAAGTTATCCTCAGTAAGTATAACCAATAATGCATACATATGTTTATACAAGTATAATCACCACAGTGTTCATTATAATACTGAAATTTTGGAAACAAATATCCAGCAATAGGAAAATGGTTAAACAATAGAATACACTACAGCTATAAAACATTATGGTATAAAATTATGTTTATTGATCTTCACAATATTTTACATGAAATAAAAAAGCAGGTTACAAAACAGCATCTATAGTGAGATTCTGTGTTTTTTAAAGAAATAGTAACATATTAATATGGTTGATGTATCAATGATGGTATTTTAAATTTTTGTCTACATTTTCTAATTACTCTATAGTAAATATATAGCATTTTTACAATAAAAGGAGGTATTGATATTTGTATTAATGTATTTTCTTTTTATTTTAAAAAAGACTTTAGAAGGGAGTGAAGTTTTTTCAAAGGTAGATAAGAACACCTTGATAAGTCCCGTATGCCCTATCATGTAGGAGTAGAGAAAGAGGTGTTGCTTTGAGAAGAGCAATGAGGTGAAAAAATAATCTCTTGAGAGGAGCAGAGAGGAGCAACAATTCCGTGTACCTCTTCACATTCAGCACACAGAGGTGGAATGGTGCCTAGATGGATCAACAATGAGAAAGAGCCAACAAATTCCAAACACCATCAACAGAAAAATTTTTCAAGATGTTGGCTTCTAGGAGACTTTCCAGAAGGAATATCTATGTTTTATCTTCTCAAGAAGGCATGCACATACACACACACACACACACACACAGACAACACATGGAAAGAATTTCAACTCTTTCTTCATAAACAGAGACCATGAAATGGGAATTCTGTCATCTTGCTTCTTCACCTGTTCTTTTGTCTTTTTCTCTTGTGCAAGGGAAGAAGAATTTCCTTTTCAGGACTAGCCCTTTACTTCTGCTCTTCACTGTGCCTCTCCTACTTCCTCAGGGACCTTGTTCTTTAGACCATTTTAGCCATTAAGCAATATAAGTAAACTTCTTGGAACTTGTGAACTATTCAAGTACCTACAGACATGTTTGTATCCAAAAAACAGATTATGGAATTCAAATTATGAATAATGAAAATCAAATGTAATAAATAACAGAATGTATATAAAATGTAATATTATGTCAACATTGTAAAACTTGGTATTTGTAAACTTTTCACTACATTTGGAAACAATTTGTGACTTGGAAGCTCTCCATTTTCCAAAATTCCTGAGTATGCACATACATTGTTGATAAATCATACTGAATTATAAACTGAGTAGTTCATAGACAACTAAATTTGAAAGCAAAATTATAAAAATTCTTTTAAAGTTTTTTTATTGCAAAAATATACTTCAGTCAGGGAAGATGGCAGAGTAAGAGGATCCTAAGATCATTTAGTCTCATAAATACATCTAGATAACAACCATATCAGTGCAACTAACTCTAAAATACCTGAAGACTAGCAGAATAGATTTTCAGGATAGTAAGGGTGGAGACTCGGTCAGAAGCTAAACTCCCAACAAGGCTAACCACAAATTTGAGGGGCATCATAAGTATGGAGAAGAGAGAGGAACAGACAGCACTCCAGGCACCCCAGGCATGAGGCATCTGCACTAGGAAGATGAGTCCCCATAACATTTGGCTTTGAAAATCAGTGGGGCTTAACTTTGTGAGTTTTTATAATTAGCAAGTCTTAACTCTATGTACTTTAAAAATTATCTCTCTTCACTATGGGAGAGCTGGAGAGCAATAGGAAACTGAGGCACTTCCCTTAAAGAGCTAGTATAACAAACCACCTCACTGAGATACAGCATAGAAGTAGCAGTTTGAAAAGTGCCTGAGGTATATGTGAAGGAGACTTATTTACTAATCTCAGAATGTGTGCTAGAGTTGCAGAGATCTTTAGGAGACTTCTTCAAAAACAAAAAAGCCAGCTGTAGAGTGCCATTTCTCTCCCCTTTACACAGCAGCCTAGATAACCAGACACTTGTGGGAACCAGAACATACAAGCTCCACCTATCATGCTAATACCATGAACCCTGGCCCTCTATTCTATGGATCTGCCCCCATCCAATCTGCCCCACTGGGCAGGCATGCTTCCAAAGCAGCTTCTGCCCAGACATACTCTGCAAGAAACCCAGGCAGGGACCAGTGCCACACCAAAGTGACTCCAACCCTGGAGAGAAGGGAATATAACCACACACGGCAGACTACTGCCCCAGCAGACAGGTTGGGGACAGGCAGCTGGTCTAACTGCTGGCCACACCCACCAATAAAAACCACTCAGGGACAATGCAGGGAGAGTACCATGGGTCAGTGTGACCCAGGCCCCTTAAACTGAGCTAAGGGCAGGCATCTGGTCTGACTGCAGATACTACCAACTAGAAGCCCACAGTGACACCAGACCGGCCCCTTGAAAGCACAGGAACCAAATCCTGCACAATGCGCCCACAATAGACAAAGTGGATCATTATAGCCAACTGGACTGAAGGCAAATGTGGTCCAGCTACAACAGTAGGGTGCATGCAACCCACATAAGAGACACCCTAAAGAGTCTGGTCCTGGTGAATAGGGGAAACTGAACTATAGGACACTGAAAGATGCCCTCTTCATAAGGAAACTACATTCAAGATCAAGAGACATGACTGACTTTCTTAAAACATAGAAAAACCACAGAGAATTAGACAAAGTGATGAGACAGAGGAATATGTCCCAAATGAAAGCACATGGCAAACCACAGCAAAAGGACTAAATGAAACAAATAAACAATATGCCTGGTAAAGAATTCAAAGTAATGGTCATGAAGATACTCACTGGAGTTAAGAAAAGAGTAGAGGATCTCAGTGAGACCTTCAACAAAGAGATAAGAAATATAAAAAAAGGACCAACAAAAGATGATGAACTCAATAACCAAAATTAAAAATTCACTAGATGGAATCATATCAGTTTAGAAAGGGCAAAGGAATAAGTCAGTGAGCTGGAAGACAAGGTAATAAAAGCAATCAAGGTGAACAACAATAAGAAAAAAAGAACACTAAAATATAAGAATAGGTTAAAGAAACTCAGCAACCATCAAATGTAATAACATTGACATTATAAGGATCCCAGAAGGAGAAGAAAGAAAGAAAGAAAGAAAGAAAGAAAGAAAGAAAGAAAGAAAGAAAGAGACAGACAATTCATTTGAAGAAATGAAAGCTGAAAATTTCCTTAATCTGGAAAGGAAATAGAAATCCAGATCCAGTAGGCACAAAGTCCCCCAAAAAAATCAACCTATGGAGGTCCACACCAAGATACATAATAATTAAATGGCAAAAAGGATAAAGACAGACTTTTAAAACAGCAAGAGAAAATAAACAGTTACATACAATGGAAACACTCCAGGTCCATAGTGGATTTTTCAGCAGAAACTTTCTAACAGAAGTGAGTGACATGATATATTCAAAGTATTGAAAGGAAAAAAGTCTGCAAACAAGAATACTCTATTCAGTAAGGCTATCATTCAGAATAGAAATAGAGATAAGGAGTTTTCCAGACTAACAAAAGTTAAAGGAGTTCATCATCACTAAGTCAGCCTTGTAAGAAATATTCGTGGGAATTCATTAGCAGGAAAGAAAAAAACAGGTTTACCCTAAAAATATTTTGCCTCACGTGTGAGTGCTTGCCAATTTCTGTGTATAACGGTACTTCAGAACCTACAACAACAAGATAAGCAAAAGAAATAAAAGGCAACTAAATAGATAAGGAAGAAGCAAAACTGTATTTGCAGATAAGATGACACTATACATAGAAAACCCTAAAGACTCCAGCAAAAAACTACTAGCACTGATAAATGAACTCAGGAAAGCTTCAGGAGACAAAATTAACATATAGAAATCTGTCGCATTTCCATACACTAATAATGAAGTAGCAGAAAGAGAAATTAGGGAAACAATCCCATTTATGATCACCACAAAAAGAATAAAATACCTAGGAATAAACTTAACCAAAAAAGTAAAAGACCTGCACTCTGAAAACTATAAAACATTGATGAAAGAAATTGAAGATGACACAAATGGAAAGATAGCCATGCTCATGGATTTGAAGAACTGATTTTGTTAAAATGGTCATACTACCAAAGCAAGCTATAGATTTAATACAGTTTATATAAAAATATCAACAAGCTTTTTTTTTTACAAATAGAACAAATAATACTAAAATTTGTATGTAACCACAAAAGATCCCAAATAGCTAAAGCAATCTTGAAAATGAAGAACAAAGCTGGAGGTATCACAATTCCAGATTTCAAGATGTACTACAAATCTTAGGTAATCCAAACAGTATGGTACTGACACAAAAATTATACATATACATCAATAGAACAGAATAGAGTATCCAGAAATAAACCCACACTTTTATGGCAAATTAATCTACACTGAAGGAGGCAAAAAAATACAATGAGGAAGACAGACTTCAGCAAATGATGCTGGACAAGCATGCAAAAGAATAAAACTGGACCACTTTCTTACACCATACAAAAAATAAACTTAAAATCTATTAAAACCTTAAATTTGAGATCTGAAAACATAAAACTCCTAGAAGAAAACATAAGCAGTAATTTCATTGACATCTTCCATAGAAATATTTTTCTAGATATATCTCCTGAGGCAAGGGAAAACAAAAGCAAAATTAAACTATTGGGACTACACCAAAATAAAAAGGATTTACTCAGTGGAAAAAAAAATCAATAATTTGGCAAGGTAACAAAAGGAGCAGGAAGATGGAGGCAGAGTGGGAGGACCCTAGGCTTGACTCATCCCACAGAACACAACTATATAACTATCAAATCATTCTAAATACCATAGAAATTTACCTGAAGATTGACAGAACAAAGTTCACAATTAAAGGGAGACAAGGAGCCACATCAAAGAAGGTAAGAAATACAGAGAAATGGTTTAGGGAAGAAATGGATCATTGGTGCTGTGGAGGGGAGGGACCCATGGTCCTGGACAAGAGAGAGAGGGAGAAAAAGAAAGAGAGAGAGAAGCACACAGGGGACTGAACTAGGAGAAAGTTTCCCCAAGGTCAAATACTTGGAAAGTGAAAGGGGCTGAATTTTACAAGTTCTTGCAACCAGTGGTACTTTATGTCTGGAGTAGTAAAAGGTCAGCAGACTTGGCTAAGATAGAGCCTGGAGAGCATTGTGTTGCTCCTGGAGAGAAGGCAGGTAAATAACACTGGGGCAGACAGCCTGGAAATAAAGACCTGAAGAGTGCCTAGGGCACACAGAGAGGAGATTATTCACAAGCATTCAGGAAGAGACCTCTCTGGGAACAAAGGAGCAGACTAGCACCTTTTCCCTCCCCCACCCCTCAGCATAAACACAGAGCCATCTGCAGGAAGCAGCACAGCTCTAAAACAGTCTGCGTAAGTTACTTACACCAAGCACCATCCTCCTGTACTCCAGTAGAACTGCTCTTCTCAGTAATTCTTACCTCAGTCCCAGCAAAGTAGGTTCCTTCCCACACAAGACCAGCACAAACCCCTGCCAACACCACATCCCCAAACAGAGTTTTGCAGGATGTCAGCTCCAGTGGAGGTGGTTATGGGTCTCATTTAACAAGGAGATCAGAGTACACCTAGTTAAAATTCACCACATCCAGGCCAGAGCACACAGCAGACAAGGAGACTCTCTGTAGATTACTAACCTGAAGGATAGAGCAGCCAGAACACCACAGCAGGACTCACACAGCTCATGACAGAAACACTCCCTGAAGCATCAGCTCCTGGGCACTATATGACCTCTTTTTCATAAGACCATTACTTTCAGGAACAGGCAACATAATTGGCTTTTCTAACACAAGAACGAGGCAGAAACTTAGACAAAATGCCAATATGGAGGAATTCATCCCAAATGAAGGGACAAGATAAAGCCATGGTCAGGGATCTAAGCAGAACAGTTATAAGTAATATGACAGATGGGGAATTTAAGGCAACAATCATAAGGATGCTCACCAGGCTTGAGAAAAGAATGGAAGACATCAAATATCAGTGAGACTCTTACCACAGAGATAAAAAAAAAAAGTTAAAAAATAATTAATCAGCGATGAACACTGAAATAAATGAGATTAGAAACACATTTGATACAATGAACAACAGGCTGGAAGTAGAGAAATGAATTAATGACAAAGTAATGGAAAGCAATGCTGATGAGCAAAAAAGAGAAAGAATAATTATGAGTAAGAAGATTAGACTCAGGGAACTCAGTGACTCCAAACTTAATAATATTCATAATATAGGACTTCTAAGAAGAGAGAAAAGAGAGAAGAAAATTTATTTGAAGAAATAATAGCTGAAAACGTGTCCAATCTGAAGAAGGAAACAGACATCCAGATCCAGTAGGTGTAGAGAACTCCCATCAAAATCAACTAAAGCAGGCGACACCAAGGCATACTCTTCTTAGATTTGCAAAATATGGTGATAAACAAAAAAATTTTAAAGCAGCAAGATAAAAGAAGTCATTACCTGACAATGGAAAACCCAAAAAACTAGCTGGATATTTCTCCACAGAAACTTGGCAAGTCAGAAGGAAGTGCCTTGATATCAAACTGCTGATAGGGAAAATCTGCAGCCAATATTCTACCCAGCAACATAATCATTCAGAATAGAAGGAGAGAAAAGAGTTTGCCAGATAAACAAAAACTAAAGGAGTTTGTGACCACTACACCAGTCCTGCAAGAAATATTAAAAGAGACTCTGAGTAGAAAGGAGAAAAAAAAAGTGACGGTATAAAGGCAGGAAGCACAAAAACAGTAAAAATGAATATTTCTGTAAAAATAAGTCAAGAATAACACAAAAAAAGATACAAAATATAGTAACATATCTAAAACATGAATAGAGAAGAATGTGTTCAAATTTGAACCACCATCAACTTAACATAGACTGTTATTTGCAAGTTCGGTTATATACAAACCTAATGGTAACCATATATCAAAACCCACTAATAGTCATGCAAAGAATAAAGAGAAAGAAATTCAAATATATCACTAAACAAAATCAGCAAAATATGAAAGAGAGAAAGACAAGAAAAGATTAGAAAATCTCTAGAAACAACCACAAATAAAGTAATAAGATGTCAATAAATTAATATATATCAATAATTACTTTGAATGTAAAAGGAATAAATGCTCCAATCAGGATACATAGCATTTGGAATGGAAAAAAAAAACACCTATATACTAGAAACTCATTTTAGACCTAAAGACACCTACAGATTGAAAATGAAGGGATGGAGAAACATTTATTACACAAATGGATGTCTAAAGAAAGCCAGGGTAGCAATACTTATGCTAGACTAACTAGACTTTAAAACAAAGACTGAAACAAGAGACAAGAAGAGGACTATATAATCATAAAGGAGACAATCCAGAAGAAGAAATAAAAATTATGAATATTTATGCACCCAAAATGATACCACCCAAATATATAAAACAATTAATAACAAACATAAAGGAATTAATTGATAATAATACAATAATAGTAGGGGACTTTAACTCTCCACTTACAACAATGGACAGATTATCTAAACAGAAAATAACAAAGGAAACAATGGCTTTGAACAATGCACTGGACCAGATGAACTTTACAGATATATTCAGAACATTCCATTCTAAAACAGCATAATATACATTCTTTTCAAGGGCACAAGGAACATTCTCCAGAATAGATCACATATTAGGCCACAATACAGGCCTCAACAAATTCAAGGTGATCAAAGTCATACCATGCACCTTTTCTGATCAAAACTCTATCATACTATAAGTCAACCACAGGAAAAAAATCTGGAAAGACCACAAATTCATGGAGGTTAAACAACATGCTACTAAATAATGGTCAACCAGGAAATCAAAGAAGAAATTTAAAAATACAGGGAAACAAATTAAAATGAAAATACAATGGTCCTAAACCTTTGGGATATACCAAAGTACTAAGAGGGAAGTATATTGCAATACAGGCCTACCTCAAGAAGCAAGAATAATCTCAAATAAACAACCTAACCTTATACTTAAAGGATCAAGAAAAAGAACAACAAATGAAGCCTAAATCCAGCAGAAGAAAGGAAATAATAAAGATTCGAGCAGAAATAAATGATACTGAAACTGAAAAACCAATTAGAACAGATCAATGAAACCTGGAGCTAGTTCTTTGAAAAAATTAATTGATAAACCTCTAGCCAGACTTATCAAAAAGAGAAGAGAAAGGATCCAAATAAATAAAATCACAAACGAGAGAGGAGAAATAAAAACCAACACCACAGAAATATAAACAATTATAAGAGAATATTATAAAATATATGCCAACAAATCAGACAACCTAGAAGAAATGGATAAATTCCTAGAAACATATAAATTACCAAAACTGAAATAGGAAGAATTTGAAAACTTGAACAGATCCATAACCAGGAAAGAAATTGAATCAGTAATAAACAAATAAATAAATAAATAAATAAACCTCCCAATAAACAAAAGTCCAGGCCCAGATGGCTTCCCAGGAGAATTCTACCAAATATTTAAAGAAGAGTTAAAATCTATTCTTCTCAAACTATTCCAAAATATTTAAAAAGGAAGGAAAGCTTCCAAGTTCATTCTATGAGGTCAGCATAACACTGATACCAAAAACAGATAAAGACACCTCTAAAAAAAGAGGTCTATAGGCCAATATCCCTGATTAATATTAATGCAAAAATTCTCAATAAAATACTAACAAACTGAATCCAACAATATATTAAAATAAGCATTCAACACAATCAAGTGGAATTTATTCCTGTGTTGCAGGGGGTGGTTCAATATTTGCAAATCAATGAACATGATACATCACATTTAAAAATGAAATATCATTTCAATAAATGCAGCAAATACATTTGACAAAAGTCCAACACCCATTATGATAAAAGCCCTCAAAACAGTATGTTTAGAGTGAACATACCTCAACACAATAAAGGTATTGTCTTCAATGTGGAAAACCTAAGAACTTTTACTCTATGGTCAGGAACAAGACAGGGATGTCCACTCTCACCACTTTTATTTAACATAGTACTGGAAGTCCTAACCACAGCAATTGAACAACAAAAAGAAATAAAAGGCATCCAAAAATTAGTAAGAAAGAAGTAAAACTTTCACTATTTGCAGATGAGATAGTACCATGCACAGAAAACCTGAAAGATTCCACCAACAAACTATCAGAACTGAAAAACAAATTCAGTAAAAAAAAAAAAAAAAAACTGATATCACTTAGAACTGATAAATGAATTCAGTAAAATCACAGGATACAAAATCAACATAAAAGAATCTGTTGCATTGCTATATACCAATAATGAAGCCAAAGAAAGAAAATTAAGGAAACAATTCCATTTACAATTGCACCAAATACAATAAGATACCTATGAATGAATAAATGTAACCAAAGAAGTGAAAGACATGTACTCTGAAAACTATAAAACACTGAAGAAAGAAATTTAGATTACACAAAGAAATTAAAAAACACTTCATGTTCATGATTGGAAGAAGAAATATTGTTGAAATGTCTATACTACCCAAATAAATCTACATGTGTCATAAAATCCTTACCAAAATACCACCAGTATTTTTCAGAGTGAGTACAATCTTAAAATTTGTATGGAACCACATAAGACCCTGAATAGCCAAAGCAAACTTAAAAAAGAAAAACAAAGCTGGAGGCATCACAATTCCGGACTTCAAGTTATATTATAAATCTGTAGTGATCAAAACGGTATGATACTGTCACAAAAATAGACACACAGATCAATGAAACAGAATAGAAAACCCAGAAATTAACACACAAGTATATGGTCAATAATCTTTGACAAAGCAGGAAAGAATACCCAGTGGGAAAAAGAATATCTCTTCAACAAATGGTGTTGGGAAAACTGGACAGCAGCTCGCAAAAGAATGAAACTGGACCACTTTATTATACCATACACTAAAATAAATTCAAAATGGAATAAGTATCAAAATGTGATACCTGAAACCATAAAAATACTAGAAGGAAACACAGGCAATAACCTCTTTGACACTGGCTGGAAACTTCTTTCTAGATATGTCTCCTGAGTCAAGGGAAACAAAAGCAAAAATAAGTAATTGGGACCATGTCAAAATAAAACGCTTCTACACAGGGAAGGAAATAATCAGCAAAACTAAAGGCAACACATAGAATTGGAGAAGATATTTTCAAATGACATATCTGATAAAGGGTTAGTATCCAAAATATACAAGAAACTTATGAAACTCAACAGACAAAAGTGAATAATTCAATTTAAAAAAATGGGCAGAAGATATGAATAGCCACAACAGATACATGAAAAGATGCTCAATATTACTTATCATCAGGGAAATTAAAATCAAAACTACAATGAGATATTACCTGTCAGTTCAGCTAAAATCAATAACACAAGAAACAACAGGTGTTGGTGAGGATGTGGAGAAAGGGGAATCCTCTTGCACTGTTGGTGGGAATGCAAACTGGTGCAGCCGCTGTGGAAAACAGTATGGCAGTTCCTCAAAAAGTCAAAAATACAGAACCCTATGATCCAGCCATTGCAGTACTAGGTTATTTACCCAAAGAATACAAAAATATTAATTCAAAGGGTGGCATGCACCCCAATGTTTATAGCAGCCTTATGTGTAAAAGACAAATTATGGATACAGCCCAAGTGTCCACTGACTGATGAATGGATAAAAAAGATGTGCTTTATACATACAAATGAATATTATTCAGCCATAAAAAAGAATGAAATCTTAACATTTGCAACAACATAGATGGAGCTGAGAGTATTATGCTAAGCGAACTAAGTCATAATAGAAAGACAAATACTGTATGATTTATTTCATATGTGGAATTTAAGAAACAAAATAAATGAGCAAAAAGGGAAAAAAGAGAATGTGGTAAACCCAGAATTAGACTGTTAACTATAGAGAACAAACCGATGATTACGAGGGGTGGTGGGTGGAGGATGAGTTAAGTAGGTGATGGTGATTAAGCAGTGCATTTGTAATGAGCATCAGTGATGTATGGAAGTGTTCAATCACTATATTTTACATCTGACACTAATATAACACCGTATGTTAACTAACAGGCATTTAAATAAATTTTTTAATGACAAGGCAACCTACTGAATGGAAGAAGATATTTGCAAATCCAATAAGTGGTTAATATACAAAATATATTAAAAACTTACACAACTCATACCTCAAATCATCCAATTAAAAATGGGCAGAAGACCTGAATAGACATTTTTTCCAAAGAAGTGGCCAACAGACACATGAAAAGATGTTCAACATCACTAATCTTTTTTTTTTAATTTTTTTTTTCAACGTTCACTTATTTTTGGGACAGAGAGAGACAGAGCATGAACGGGGGAGGGGCAGAGAGAGAAGGAGACACAGAATCGGAAAACAGGCTCCAGGCTCCGAGCCATCAGCCCAGAGCCTGACGCGGGGCTCGAACTCACGGACCGCGAGATCATGACCTGGCTGAAGTCGGACGCTTAACCGACTGCGCCACCCAGGCGCCCCTCATCATCACTAATCTTAAGGGAATACAAAATCAAAGTAAAATGAGGTATCACTTCACCTGTCAGATGGCTAAAATAAGAAATAAAAAAATAACAAGTGTTGGTGAGGATGTGGAGAGAAAGGAACCTTCATGTACTGTTGGTAGGAATGCAAATTGGTACAGCCACTATGGAAAAAACAGTATGGAATTCCCACAAAAATTTAAAAATAGGTTAACCATATAATCCACTAACTACACTACTAGGTATTTACCCAAACAAAACAAAAACACTAATTTGAAAAGATACATGCACTTCTATGTTTATTGCAGCATTATTTACAATAGCCAAGATTTAGAAGTAACCCACATGTCCATCCATAGATAAAGAGGTGTATGTATGCAATGGAATATTACTCAGCTGTGAAAAAGAATGAAATCTTGACATTTGTGACAACATGAAAGGACCTAGGGGTATTATGCTAAGTAAAATAAGTTAGAGAAAGGCAAATAGCATATTGTTCCATTCATAGGCAGAATTTAGGAAACAAAACAAATGAACAACAAAGAAAAAAAAAAAAGACAAGGGACGCCTGGGTGGTTCAGTCAGTTAAGCATCAAACTCTTGATTATGGCTTAGGTCAGGATCCTATGCTTCATGGGATCAAGCCTCACATTGGCAGGGGGAGGCTGTCAGTGTGAAGCCTGCTTGGGATTTTCTCTCTCTCTCTCTCTCTCTCTCTCTCTCTCTCTCTCTCTCTCTCTCCCTCTCCATGTATCTCTCTCTCTCAAAATAAATAAACTGAAAAAAATGAGAGACAATAAAACAGACTCTTAAATACAGAGAACAAACTGATGGCTGCCAGAGAGGTGAGGGATGGGTGAAATAGGTGAAGAGGATTAGGTGTACACTTACCTTGATAAGCACTGAGAAATGGATAGAATTGTTGAATCATTATATTGTACACCTGAATCTAGTATGGCACTATATGTTAATTATACCTCAATGAAACAAAATGTTCTTAATGTGACCTGTGGGTGCGCTGTTATGTTTGATCTGAGGTTGGGAAGAGCCTCTAAAATGAAGTCTTGCTTGTGCCATAAATCATATGCTCTTGGGGCGCCTGGGTGGCGCAGTCGGTTAAGCGTCCGACTTTCAGCTCAGGTCACGATCTCGCGGTCCCTGAGTTCGAGCCCCGCGTCAGGCTCTGGGCTGATGGCTCGGAGCCTGGAGCCTGTTTCCGATTCTGTGTCTCCCGCTCTCTCTGCCCCTCCCCCGTTCATGCTCTGTCTCTCTCTGTCCCAAAAATAAAAATAAAAAACGCTGAAAAAAAAATTAAAAAAAAATCATATGCTCTCATCCTGCACTTTTCTCCTCACTTTGTCCTGGTTCCTTTCTCTAAGCAGTTAAATATGTGTATGTCTTTCATATTGTAAAATTACTACCTATCCATCCCTTCTCAACTTCCAGCTATTATCCTATTCTTCCTAATGCCTCAGATGTGGTCTACACAGATGGTCCATATTTTCCCACCTTCTAGTCACTCTTTATATCACAGAAATATGGTTTCTATTATAACCATTCCACTGAATAAAATGTCCTCACCAAAGGCATGAGCAACTTTGTTCTAAAATGCAATTCATACATTTCAGTTCCTTATTTACCCACTTTCTCTTCCTTCTTCTTGAAACACAGTTGCATTAGGTTCTGTGATATCTTTCTGTCTTGGTTTCCTTTGCACTTCTCTGGCCACTTCTTGGTTTTCCTTCAAGACCTCTTTGTCCTTTAGATGATAGTGTTTAGGGTTTTGATCCAAGGATCTCTTTTTTCCCTGTACATACCGTCCCTGGGAAATTCCCTTGGTTCATCTACCATCTTTGTAGGAATAATTCTCAAACTTATATCTGCAATTTATATCCATCTCCTAGTTCAGACCAATATCGCCAGCTGTCTACTGGTCATCTCAAGATAGACTTTAAGCCTTAGTGTTGAATGAAATTTCCATTTCACATCCTCACCCCCACTCCCATCAACTCTTCCTTGTGCTCCTAATATCAACAATTGGTTCCAACATCAATGCAGCTAGAATCTAGGAGCCAGCTTGACTCCTCAGCCTCCCTTATTGGCCTTATTCAACAATCTAGAAGTCCTAACTCTGAATTTTCCATAAATCCATCTCCCTTTCTCCATCCCCAAGGATCCTTTCCTAATTTAGGCCACCATTATTACCTGTCCAAATTATTACAGCAGCCTCCTAAACAGCCTCTGCTTCTGGTCTCATCAATCATTTCTCCACTCTGCTCTCCAAAGTGACATTTTTAAAACTACTAAACTAGAGGCGCCTCAGTGGCTCAGTCTATTAAGCTTCCAACTTCAGCTCAGGTCGTGATCTCGAGGTTTGTGAGTTCAGGCCCCACATCAGGCTCTGTGCTGACAGCTCAGGGCTTGAAACCTGCTTCGGATTCTGTGTGTCCCTCTCTCTCTGCCCCTCCACTACTCGTGCACTCTCTCTCTCTCAAAAATAAAAACATTAAATTTTTTTAAAGAAAATAAAAAAACAATCATGATATGCTATTATTTAAATCCTTCAATATTTTCCCAGCACTGTCAATAAAAAAAAAGTCAAAAGTCCTTAAACGGGTTTACAAAATCAGCAAAATCTGGTTCCAATATATCTCTAGACCTGTCTCTTTCTTCCCACCCTATTTTATTAGAGTGAAAATCTTTTACCTCCCCAATCATTCCACATTCTCATTTTCTCCCAGGCTTTCATGTATACTGTTCCCCTGTCTCTCCAACTGGCTGATCCCCAACTGCATCCTATAGGTGCCCTACTCTTTATTCTAATGTGGTTCTTGCATTGTTTATAATTGCTTGGTTATTCTCATATTTTCACTAAACTGTGAACTCTAGGGGGACTGCGATTGTGTCTCGACTGTATAAGAACATAATAAATACTTGATAAATATGTGTTGATTATGCAAATAAATAAGCACAAGGCACACACCTCATTGGCTACTCATTATTCTAACTTTAGTAGGAGATTTGCTGAGTTAGATTTCCCATCTAACAACTTTGTTCTTAACCATTGTTATGATGCCTTCCAAAACTGTTAAAAATGTTCTGTAATTTTTACTGAGCACTTTGAAATAGTGAGATAAATACTCCTAGCAAGGTGGCCTATTTTAAATAAGATCTGGGTCTGGCTTCACAGCACAAAATGGGCTGCCTTTACTGCAGTGATGTCACTAATGGTCGTTTGTTGCAAGCACCAAAATTTACTGCTAGTGGGGAAGGAAGTCACCAAGTATGTTCAAGGCCAGATTAAAAAAAATGCTTGCTGCTATTTGCAGGGATCAGTGGAAGACTGTTTCACATGCTTTATTCTCAAAAACCCGTGCACAATTATTGCCACGTTTGGAGAGTAAGCAAATTAATACAAAAGGTTACCATATTTCCTTCCTAGTTATGACATAAGCTTGTGATTGCACTGGTTAGAAAACACTCTTCGTTGATAGTCAAACAGCATTTTTTTAATGAAATTTTACACAAAGGCAGTAACAATACTATGTTTTCACTTGTGATTGTCAGGTTTATTCACAAAGGAGGTGGCAAAAGTAAAAGACATTCCAGGTTATCAGGGTGAGTTAAATTTAGGCTTAACAAGTAAAAAACAAGTAAAAGGACCTTTGGCAGAGTTGGATCAGGCATCCAGACAACCTCTACTTCTTATTATACAATGTTCTGAGTTCAAAGGGATGGCAAGATTTAATGTGCTTGTCACTGACACTATACTGACTTGTGCATATGCAGTCTTGTTTTGGCACGAGCACCAGGAGAAACTGTTATGCCCAGAATTCGCGATACCCAAAGACCACCAGGGAGCCGAGTCCAATGCAAAAGCAAAGAGCCTTTATTCCAGCTAGCTCAAGCTCAATCCCCTACCTGCACCGACGCAGCGGTGAGATATGGGAGAGAGCGAGTTTCAAAAGCACAAAGGTTTTATAGTGGTCTAGGGGCAATTGGTGAGGTAATGGCTGTGGCCTCAGCCAATTGGCTGGGGAAGGGTTGGAGTCCCATTACGCAGGTCGCCGGGCATGTTTTGATGGGGAAGTTTGAACGGGTGAGCGGGAGGTTACTCAAGGGGAGGAGGCGTGGTCTGAGGTTTCTGCGATTTTCCTGGAAAGGGGCCACGTCAGGGACGTAGTCACTCAAGGTGGAAGATGCAGAACAAGATGGAGTCGGCCAGCGTAGGTCCGCTCTTTCAAAACCTCTTTAAAATACGAGGTTAATACCACATAAATGTGACTCAAGATCTGAAGGATAATCTTTAGGTAGAAGGGTTATTCAGTGCATAAAAAGGAATCCTATCACTTTAAAGCAACAGCATTTATAATGCACATTCCTTGTAAAAGAAAATGACGGTAAGTTCAGGATTTCAGTTGAGTCCCCTGGGGAAGGGATGTTCCCCAAACCCACATGCTAGAACTGGTTTTGGGTTTAATTCTCCCAGTCTCTTGCTTCAAACTAATGAGCTATAAACTTTACTTTTCCCCTTTACTTCTTATTTTTGAAAAGGAACAGTAATATTTTTCTTTAGGACCGGAAGGCTAATTAGCTAATGTTTGCCAAGAACCATGAAGATGAAAAGGCCTATATTAAGTTCAGAATTATAACTATTATTGTCACAAAATTCAAATTAGCTCAGAAATTTAGGTTTGATGACGCAGGAGCCCACATTCAGGATTCTAGTTAGATTGTGTCTGTAAACAGTCAAACCAATTCCCACAATGATTCACAATCTAAGTATTTATGGGTTCAGCATGACTGTATCCCAAATCATGCATAACAATAAAAATTAAACTGCATTCCTACTGATAATTTAGAAGACAATTGATAAAAGGGATCCCCAAAAGCTTTGTCTGTGTTGCTTCCAAGGCCAAATCCCTGCAAACTTAGCCTGAGGAGAGACAGCCCAGCCAAGTAGAGGGTGGTGCAGACCAAAGGCAGTAGATGCAGACTGGCAGCTGGAAGATGCCAATTATACCAGATAAAGCCACTCGTAAATCACAATGCTATGCACTAAATAATTTAGTAGGGAAGAAACCAAATCAGGCAACTATCTTCAGCCCTACTTCCTCAAAAACCCTTCCCTGTACACCATTTTTCACACTGATCTGTCATTAATTTTTAAAATATTTATTGAAGAAAGGTATTCACTGTATGTTTCTCGTAAATGCTCTTTATCAGGTTGAGAAAGTTCTCTTCTAGTCTTAGTTTGCTGAGAGTTTATGGTTGTTGTTTTTTTTTTTAATGGGGAATGGCTGTTGGATTTTTGTCAAGTGCTTTATTTGTATCCATTGAGATGATTGACTGTTTTTGTTTTTTTTTGTTTTTGTTTTTTTGTTTTAGTTTATTAATATGATGAATCATATTGACTTTGCAATGTTAAATTAACATTCCTGAGATAAACCCCACTTGGTCATTATATTTTTATGTATTATATATTATGTATAAACACATAATTATGTATAATTTTATATAAAAATACTTCTATATATTGTTGGATTTGATTTGCTAAAATTCTGTGTAGAATTTTGCATGCATGTTCTTTGGGGATGTTGTACAGCTTTCCTTGGAATGTCTTTTTTTGCTTTTGGTGTCAGGGTAATAATAAAATAAGTTGGAAAGTATCTCTCCTTTTCTGAAAGACTTTGTGTAGAATTAATATTATTTCTTTCTTAAATATTTGGTAGAGTTCACAAATGAAACCTTCTGAGCCTGAAGCTTTCTTTGTAAAAAAAGTTTTTAACAACACATCCAATTTATTTAATAGATATATTTAGTTTCCAATGACCTGACTACTTACCAATCATCTTTTTATTATTGGTCTCTAATTTTTTTTTAAATATGGAGAGCATACTTTATGTTACTCGGATCCTTTTAAATTCATTGACACTCCTGTGAGAGAATATGGTTTATCTAGGTAAGCATACCATGTGCACTTGAAGATTGTTTACTCTAGGTTGTTGGCTGAAGTGGTCTAGAGATGTCAATTAGATCAATTGGTGGGAGTGTTTTTTGAATCTTCTATATACTAATTTCCTGTCTATTTGTTCTACCAATTATTAAGATAAGATTATAAAAACCTCTGATTATAAATGTAGGCTTACCTATTTCTCCTGTACCTCTATCAGTTTTTGCTTCATGAATTTTGAAACCCTTTTATTATATGCATAAATATTTAGGATTATTATGTCCTCTGGATTAATTATTATCCTTTATTGTTATCAAAGGGTCTTTTTCTTTTATTTTTTTTAATGTTTATTTATTTTTGAGAGAGAGAGAGAGAGACAGAGCGTGAGCAGGGTAGGGGCAGAGAGAGACACAGAATCTGAAGTGGGCTCCAGGCTCTGAGCTGTCAGCACAGAGCTAGACGCTGGGCTCAAATTCACCATCTGTGATATAATGACCTGAGCTGAAGTCAGATGCTTAACCGACTGAGCCATCCAGGTGCCCCTGAAAGGATCTTTTTCTATCCCTGTTAATGTCATTTGCCTTGAAATATACTTTGTCTAATACTGCTATAGCTACTCTAACTTTTTGAAAATTCATTTTTGCACAGTATACTTGCATGGTTTTTGTTTGTTTGTTTTACTTTTAATCTGTGCATTTATATTTAAATATGTGTTTCAGGGCACCTGGGTCAAGCATCTGAGTCTTGATTACAGCTCAGTTCATGATCTCACGGTGGTGAAAGTGAGCCCATGTGGGGCTCCATCTTGGGCTTGGAGACTGCTTACTTAAGATTCTCTCCCACTCACTCTGCCCCACCCATACGTGTGTACATACTCTCTCAAAAGAACAAATTAAATAAATGAATGAATGAATGAATACATACATACATACATACATAAAATGTGTTTCTTATAAGCAGCATTTAGTTGGGTCTTAACTTTTTTGGTAATATAATGGCCTTTGCCTTTTAAGTAGGAGATGTGCAACTGAAATGTGCTATTTCACATTTGATGGAAATATCATATGGACAAATGCAGATCTACAATCTTGCTGGTTTTTTTTTTTTCTATTTGTCCCATCTGCTCTTTGTTCCCATTCCCTCTTTTTATGCCATGTTTTTGATGAACTGCATATCTTTTTTATAATTCCATTGCATACCTTCTAATAATTTTAGGTGCTTCCCTCCTCTCCTCCCCCGGCTTCAGATAATTTCATCAAATGCGTCATCTGGTCAAAACTCAGATCTTCTGCACGCCTCAGAATTCTCTCTTTCTCTCTCCCGCTGTCTCATGACAGTATGGTGTCTCGTGAATCCTAGCTGCATTGGTCTCCCTGGACTCTCAGCTCCATTTCCTCAACTCAGTGAGACTATCAGACTCTGCCTGAGTTCCCCTTCCCTACACAGTGGCTTGTAAGTAATCTGGGGCAGTAGCTGGGACAATCATAAGGCTTACCTCATTTCTCTGCCATCCCTCAGGGATCACTATCCTTTGTTGTCTGATGTCCAATGTCTGGAAACTTTTGTTTCATATATTTTGTCTATTTTTATTTCTGTTTTTTGTTCTTGTTTGTTTATTTGTGGGTTTTGTTTTTGTTTTTGTTTTTTGTTTTTTGGTTTTTTTTTTTGCTTGTTTCAAGCAGGAGGGTAAACCTACTTCCTTTTACTCTATCTTGGCCAGAGGCAATTCTGGGTAGAAGGTGATTTTGACAATCATGAGTTATCCTGATGCAAATTGGACATGTTTTAAAACATGAATCTGAAGATTTTCTGAAACTTTTCATAAAATGACCTAAAACGCTTAAGAAAACTGGTTGGGGCATTTTCTTATGTTAATTAGCTCCAAAATTTATAGCACCATTAAAATATTAAAGCAAAATAACCCAGAAACAAATAGCTAATTCTTGCCCCAGTTTAACAATCACTGAAAACACTAATGTAACCTTTCTCTCAAGGGCTTAGTTAAAAGGAATGCCTGTTAGATTTATTTCATTTTCAGGAAAGAGAGAGGTCATTATGGCCTAACAATTACCTAAGTCCTTCCTTGATTTAATCTTAGTCTATAAACACAGATCTGTGTTTTGAAGACTATTACACTGAATGAAACACACTTATTACTGATATTCGTGGCTAAATGTATACCCCAGTGCTTGGAAGATGCATCCACGAAGCTAATTTACCACCATGAGTTATCATCTGAAAATATATGTCTTCCACATAGTACAGTCTAAAAATATTCCTTTAGTACTCAAACTAATGGTTTATAAAGAAAAGATGAAGAAAACCATGTGAATTCTTATACATTTTCCATATGTCATTTTTTAAAGGGCAGGTTTTTTTTTCCCCTTGGTTGTATTTTTTTCCTGATTCTATGAGATTTTTATCATATATCTGCTATTTGTCCTCACTTTTTTCTCAAACCTTTCAGTTTTCAAGAGCATCTGATATAAACAACGCCAGTGCCCTAGATTTCTATGTAAATGGCAATGTCTGAACATTCTCTGGAGTAATTGCTTAATGACCATCCGGCTTGGTTTTTTTCTGGACAATCAGTCCTTGCTTCTGAATCATCACATTTTCCTCTATTAATCCCTCAAATTCTTTAAATCTAATATTCGCATATGCATATGTTAGATTTTAAGAATATATATATGTACACATACATATGTATGTATGTATGTGTATGTATGTACATATGCACAATATTTATATATATACATATATAATTTTTTTTGCCTAGAAGTAATTTCCTTGATTTTGTAAGAGTTTAAGAATAAATAATTAATTGGGGCACCTGGGTGGCTCTGTCGGTGAAGCAACTGATTCTTGATTTCAGCTCAGGTCATGATCTCAGGTTTCATGAGTTCGAGCCCCACATCAGGCTCTGCACTGTCAGCATGGAGATCCCTTGGGATTCTCTCTCTCTCTCTCTCTCTCTGCCCCTCCCCCACTTGTGCTCCCTTGCTCTTTCTAAATAAATAAATTTTTAAAAAGAATAAATAATTAATAAATAATAAATTATTAGTAAATAATAGTTTGGAAAAGCAAAGAACTATTTTAACTTCCTGGGAGGAAGGGAAACACACAGATTTGTCAGAAGTGGGATTCTTTCCGTGCCCCATCTCTCTGAAACCAAAAATGCCCCCCTCACAGTGATAAACAGTCACTGACTTTCTCCATACTATCTTTCTGGAAACCTGAACAGAACATAGTCCCCCAATTTATTCCTTCATGGTTTAATTCGCAAAACCTTAACTGACCTCAGGAATCTCACAATGCCTCTCTGGTTCTAGAACGTTTGCATGTCTGGCCATCCCTCGTCTCTGAACTGGTGCCTCTCCAGCTGTGTACACTTTGTATCCCTCAACCTTCGGTTGGCATGGCCGACTGTGCCCAGCTTCTGAACACTGACGTTAGCTGCTGCCTTGATTTTCACTTTGACCTTCCCATGTCCATTGACACTGAGAGGGCCAATCACCATCTTGAAATATGTCCCTAAATTTCCTGAATTTCTTCACCAAATCTATTTTCAATGTCCCATTTTTTTTCTTTTTCAGTTTATTTATTTCTTTAAAGAGAGAGTGAGCATGAGCAAGGGAGGGGCACAGAGAGAGAGAGAGACAGAGACAGAGAATCCCAAGCAAGCTTCATGCTGTCTGCACAGAGCCTGACATGGGGCTTGATCTCTTGAACTGCAAGATCGTGACCTGAGCCAAAATCAAGAGGCAAACACTTAACAGACTGAGCCACCCAGGAGCCCCTCAATGTCCACTTTCTTATTCTGACTATGCGGCACTGGCATACTAAGTGTGCCCATTTTTCCTCTTTGGTAGACGTACAGCTAAATGAATGTAAGCAAGTGGCCAAGGAGGTAGAGAAAAGTAAAAGAACACTGAAATATGTCCAGATAGAAGCTGCCATCATGCTAACCTATTTTGTGTTTACTGTGACCTTTTGCCACTAAATGGGATGAGAGAGGGAGGTGAGCGTGGGGAAAATGGTGTGGAAATTGAACTGGGGCAGAAATGATGGGAAGCAAAAGAATAGATTCTAAACATCTTACAGAGAAATGACAGAAAATTGAAAGTTGAGTCAATTGAAAGGGAGGAGATTGAAGAATTGGTGAAAAAAAATGAAAAAAGATACATCATCAAGGGAGTTAGAGAGCTGGATGTGACAGAATTTTTTTTCACAGAAGAAAATCATGTTTTGCTGGTACCAGATTTTGTCCATGTTAGGTATATTTCAGCACTTAGTTCTGTGAAACGTCTGGTGGTACTTTTTTGTTTCTTTTCCCACGCAAGTGTTTCAGTGGATGTGGAGGTTTGCTATAAGCTGCTTTCACCATGCAAAGTATTTTTCCTACAAAACTTTCCAAGGTACCACGTTTCAAAACTCTATGGGTGAAAACATGGTAAACATGAGGACATTGTTAGAAGATATTTTAACTGGGCAGAGAAAAGAAAACTGAGGCAGGTGCTGGAAGTTAGACATAGACATTGCACACATTTTATGTAAGGCAGAGTCTAAATGTAACATTTTTCACAGAGTGCTGCATGCCAGAGAAAGGAAGATTCGTGTACTGATTATTGCAAGAAATCACACATATCAAGTTTGATCTTACAGTCCATATGTATGCAAAACACCAATCAAAATGATGGGAGTCTGCTTTTGTAGATATGACAATATTGTACGCAATTGATATTTATTTACCTCTGTAACTGCTTCATAAACTGTATGCATTATGAAGTCAGTTGTGGCTTCCTGGAACATTCTCCCGGACTTCCTAGTTTTAAATCTTCTCCTATTGTCTCCTCTGCTTTGCCAACCCATTTATGAGAAAATGGGTGGGCTCTGCTTATGTCACTAATGATAATTATTTATATCCTTTCATTACGGATCAGTCAGCTAAATCACCCCAGTACTTAAAAGTTCAAAGCATCTATCTATATTAATTTCAAGTTCCTATGAAAGGAAGAAGATATATCTTCTATTTCTCTATCTCTACCAGGGCAACAATGGAGCTGCTTACCAATTTTTCGTTTTTCTCAAAAATAATGAACTGGGTCTTTTCCGCCAGGATGAAGGGGGTAAATCAAAAAGGGGAGCATTTACTGGCCATTAGCAAGGTCACAATAGGCAAATAGTGATTGCTTATTTCTGTTGTAGACATAACAGGAAAAAAGTTAAATACAGTCGGTTCCAGTTCTACCATTTAGCATCTGAAATATTTTCTCCTTTTTCATCATCCACCATCATTGACTCAGAACTGACCTCATAGGTGTAGAAGACAGCAAGGGTCAGAGACAAGAGAACTGGGTGGGAAGGGGAATCAGAAAAAACAATAAGTCTCTCTGGTTTTAAAAGGCCAGGTCCGAGGATAGGGAAGCATACATGTGGTTAGCAATACTAATTGATTGCAGTTTTTAAGAACGCTTTTTCTTAAAGTTTTCTTTTTCTTTCTTTCTTTCTTTCTTTCTTTCTTTTTCTTTCTGAGAGAATGCAAATTGATTGCAGTTTTTGATCTATCTATCTATCTATCATCATCTATCTACCATCATCTGTTTATTTTACAGAGAGAGAGAGCACGAGTGAGGGAAACAGGCATAGGAAGAGAAAGAGAATCTTAAGCAGGCTCCACACTGAGTCTGAAGCCCAACACCAGGATTGATCCCACAACTCTGGGATCCTGACTTGAGCTAAAATCAAGAGTCAAACACTCAACCAACTGAGCTACCCAGGCCCAAGAGTACTTTAAATTAGGGTTTCTTGAATATTGTCTTTCTCTCTTTATCTCTCTCTCTGCACATATACATAGGTTTCACAAGTATTTTAAAGGAAAGATGAAGACTTTCAGTGTCTCTCTCAGGATGTTCAAAACTATTTTTTTTTACTTTTTAAATGTTTATTTATTTTTGAGAGAGGCAGAGAAGGAGCATGAGCAGGGGAGGGGCAGAGAGAGAGGGAGACACAAAGTCTGAAGCAGCAGGCTACAAGGTGTCAGCACAGAGCCCAACGTGGGGCTCGAATTCACAAACCATGAGCTCATGACCTGAACCAAAGTTGGATGTTTAACCGACCAAGCCACCCAGGTGCCCCTGTTCAAAACTATTTTAGAAAGCTAGCTGGAATTTTTTCTAAAGTTGGTTCAACTAATTGGGGTAGGCTATTAGACACTTAATTCCTAGTTTCATATGTGGTTAAAATTTCATAAATACTTTTTTGGTGGTGTGTGTGCCACCTTATGCACAAACACATTTTCCATTGGCAGAATCGTGAACTAAAATAACATTTTAGGGGTGCCTGGGTGGATCAGTTGGTTAGGCGTCCTACTTCAGCTCAGGTCATGATCTCACACTTTGTGAGTACAAGCCTGGCATAGGGATCTGTGCTTATACCTTGGAGCCTGGAGCCTGCTTGGGATTCTGTGTCCTGCCACTCCCCCACTCATGCTCTGTCTCTCAAAAAACGAATAGACATTTAAAATATTTAAATAAATACACAAATAACATTTTAATAAGTATCAGGAAACATGAATACAAGGCCTGACTTTGACGTTAGCATGCAACCTTGGACCAGTCACATAACTTCTCTAGATCTTGGTGTGCTGGGCTATAAAATGGTGGTAGAGAGAAAGACCCCAGGCAAGGAAGGGCAGGTTAGTAATGTTGGACCAAAAATGATCCTTCCCTTCAGGGTCCTTTATGGGAAATTTGCTTTAAAATTTTTCCTGTCATCTCTCATGCTGCAAGCATTCTATTAGAGGAGGAGGACATTTCCATGAAAATTACTTGGTTTTTATTTGTATTTGTCTTCCCATGAAATGCTGGCCTGGGCCCCAAAGATAACCTGTTTCCCCAGTCAGACTTAAAATAATGTATATCTGGCTACAATATATATCTCTTGATAAAGGAGGGCCTGCAGAAAAAAAAATTAATTTCTGAATTTCAAAAAACACTGTTTCCTGAGACATTATCTCTCAAATAGGAAATAAACTTTTTTTTTTCAGTATTTGAAAATTGACGGGAAGAATTCAAGTGTATTGACTCTTACTTTGTCTCGATCTTGCTTCCTCTCTCTTGAGTCTGAATGCAAATTAATTTGCAAACAAATTCAGAGTACTAAAACAGTCCACACATTAAAAAAAAAACATATCTGGAGAATATTGACTCTTACCTGGAATATTGTTGTTGACATATTGTCTCTCATTTTTCCCTTTCTATACTAGTGGTGTCCTTAGTAGAGTTTGTATTTATCTCTGTATGAAGCTGGATTTCACTTTACTTTCTCTTTATGGTCTTATCACATCGTTTACAAACACTTTATCTCTGTTACAGAAAATAAATGAAATTCCAGCCTTTCGATGAAATGTCATGCTGAAATGGATGGTCCAAAAATCTATATTTAGATGAGTGACTCCTGTTTGAGGAAGACATGATAAATGTTTCATGCATATAAACTGAAGGATGATGGATTTAATGATCATACCCTAACTGGGGAATGCTATTTTGGAATAATTAAATGTTCCATCATTTGCAAGTCTAAATAGTCCATTGTTAGTTCCTGTTTTTGTCTGTCAACAGATCCTTCCATTTTCTAAAGGAAATTTATCATTAAAACAATTGAAGTGATAGCAACATCCCACCAGTGTGTTAGCAATAGCACATTTCATGGGACTCTAATTCATAGCTACAGTTTAGGAAAACTTAATTTATGTATGAGTCTGCTTCATAAATGACAAACATGACAAGTATTGTTTAAAAGCTAGTGGTAGATATTTATCTTCAGGTATTGAGAGAAGAGGTGGTTCAGTCTTTTGTCAGATGAAAAAAATCCCATAGAATACAAAGCATTCAAAAACTATTTTATGATAAAATAATAATAATTTCACAATTTCCTTGCTAATCCTTATATTTCAGAGGCCTTTACACTCTACATTTCTTTTTAAATCTTAATTATTGTTCAGCATTTCAAAATAAAAATGTATCTAGTTATCTAATTATAGTTATGTATATATACTTTGATATAAATTTTAATATTTGACTTCTCTAGGTTTTAGTCTGTTAGGCTGCAAAATGGTGGTAGGGAGAAGAAGTGGGACTGGAGAGTATAATATTTTTGAGATATAAATATATTTAAAACTGGAAAATATGCTATATATGAATAAACATTGCTTCTTTCTCATGAAAACTCTTATTCTTATTTATAAAACTAAAAGATATCCCCAAATTCTATCAAAATGTTTGCTTCATGTTAAAGATCTGTATATACCTTTCTCTCTCTGCCTCTTTAGATTGGTAGATGATTTAGATAGATGATAGATAGATAGATAGATAGATAGATAACAGATAGATGATAGATGATAGGTAGATAGATGTATATACATATAAAAATCTTAATTGGGAATGACATAGTCAATGCATTAGTAATCCATATGAATAAAAAATTAATTAACAATTAATTGTTAATTGCTGATTTATTGGCTTCTTGCCCCATCACTGACACAGTTATATTTGTATGAATTATTTGCATATAGCTATGACATGTAAATATTTTTGAGAACCTAGTCAAAACCTCACTGTTTCCATGACAAGGTCCTAGAAATGAAAACACCTAGACCAATTATCATGAAAACCTAGTTATATTACTGACCAAATTGAATCATTGAATTATTGATTCAGATGTTATCCAATTAATTATTAAGATGGCTGAAAATACCAGACAGATCGTCCCACGACTAACAGATTTTGATTGCTTTGTATGTGCTGTGCAGTCCATATGTGGAAACTTGAACATTTGTAAATAGGTAGGACTGATTGGGCATGGCCAGATGGGCTTTGCCCAAGTTAGAAAAATCGTTGCAGGCCATCCAGAACTTTCTATGTATCAATGCAGTGGCAGAGACATGTTAGTGAAGCAATGACCAAATTGCTTCCAATTTGATTCATGGAGTAAGTCATTTGTTGGAAGATAGTCTGCTTTTAAGAACACTGTATTAAAGATTTTCAAACTCTACTTGGATAGGGTGTCTTGCAATCCTTGTTGATTATTTTACTTAATTCAAGTATACCCAGACATCTGACTGATTTTGAAGGTCCTAAAGCAGGTCCCCACATCTGAACAAGACCATTTGAAGATGTGTGAGTTTCTGCACATAGGCTATAATGAAACACAGCGATCCAAACCTATCAAATCTGACCAAGTCAATTTGATATTTTTAAACCCTTTAATGGCCAAATGTACTACGGTCCTCAAAACTATTCCTGGAAATTTTAAACTGAATTTATATGTGATATCTACCATTAAAGATATAGTGAAGCTATATGATCTGTAATTTAAATGTTATGAAGAGAAATATCAATGATTCAACAATTTGCTTCCCAAAGGTAAGGTCTTAGACTGAAAATAAGCTTGTATCAGTAGACATGAGTGGATTTTTATGAGTTTCCTTGGGAGAAAAAAATCTTTAAGAAATGTTTCAGTTAAGGGGTGCCCGGGTGGCTCAGTCAGCTAAGTGTCTGACTCTTGATCTTGGCTCAGGTCATGATCTCATGGTTGGTGAGGTTGAACCCCAGCTGGGCTCTGCACTGACAGTACAGAATCTGCTTGGGATTCTCTCTCTCCCTCTCTATCTCTCTCTGCCCCTCCCCTGCTTGCACACACTCCCTCTTTCTCTCTCAAAATAATAAATAAATAAATAAATAAATAAATAAATAAATAAATAAATAAACTTTTATAAAAAGCTTAAAAAAAGAGAAATGTCTCAGTAAATATTTTGAAAGTAATTTGGAGAAAAGAAAGGTCTCCATCATTGGATATGAGAAAAAGCATTGTTTAAACTATGAAAAAGTGACTGTTGATTTGTTGTGAGCTATATTTTAAGTGTTTTTCAAAATATTTTTGTAATCAAAGTGGTATTATAAGCATTAAAATATTGGAGTAGATATGAGTATCAAAATCATGTCATGGCTTGAAATATTTTAAAGAAAAGCCAATCTAATTTTAACATCAATGAGTGACATGTATTTATTGCAGCCCTTGTTTGATTAACCAGAAGTTAGTTATTAAAGAAGTAATAAAAGTAAAATGTACCCTCAAAATTTTTGATTTAGTGAATTGGTATAGATACAGTTTCATCAGAGATTAACTGCACTTTAATCATAATCCTAACAATAAATGAACATCAAACCATACTTCAAAATTATGGGATGCTCACAGAGAAAGTTAATTTAAAGAGGAATGGAAAGACAGGGCTGCCTTCAGGCAGCTGCAGTTTGGATTGCAGGAAACATGCAAGGTCATGTAGGCTCCTAGAGAAAAGAAAACATGTCTTACTCATCTTTTTATTCTCTTGAAGTCCACTCCTCAATACTTTCTTACAGAACTAATAATTTGTAAACAGTTTTGTAATTATTGAGACATTGCACAGGAAAAACAGAAAAGAAAGGAAAAACCACTAACCAATTGTAAAAACTGAGTCTTACTGCTCACTGACCTTGCTTGTTGTTTATTGTTGTTAAATAACTTAGCGTCTTACTCCTGTATAAAATTAAAACCAGATCTTCTCTGCCTGGATCTCAACATTGTTGAACCAATCAAATAAAAGATGCATATGCCAGTACTTTGAAAATGGCGAGACTCTAAAAGGAATTGATGATTTTGTTAGCTGTATCTGCAACTCAAAGTGGACAAGTTTGATTGGATATCAGAAAGGCATGTTGGTGGATTAAGTGCTGACATTGGCCATCCAGTCATGTGTGGTTGGAATCACCATTCCATCTGTCTTTTAAAATAGAGATCTAGGGGATCCTGGGTAGCTCAATTGGTTAAGCATCCGACTTTGGCTCAGGTCATGATCTCGTAGTTGTGAGTTCCAGCCCTGCGTGGGGCTCTCTGCTGACAGCTCAGAGCCTGGAGTTTGCTTTGGATTCTGTGTCTTCCGCTCTCTCTGCCCCTCCCACACTCATACTCTGTCTCTGCCTCTCAAAAATAAATAAAACATCAATTTTTTTTTAAATAGAGATCTATCACTAATTGATCTAGATTGAGAAAGGAATAACTGAATAAAAAAATATAAGGTGACAATATAAGGTTCCTGTCAATAGTACCAGTTATTTTTAATACAAAACAGAGGACTTTAAAAATTAAGCTAGTATCTGGGTATGTTAGTTTAAAAAGAAAACAAACACAACTTCTAAAAAGTTGGGAGTTGCTAAGGACTAAATTTTGTCCTCCCCCCAAATTCATGGGTCAAAGCCCTAATTCCTGCTGTGACTGTATACATTTTTTACAGAAGTAATCAAGGTTAACTGAGATCATATGGGTAGGGCTCTTATCAGATAGGATTAATATCCTTATAAGGAAAAGTGGAACCAGATCTCTTGTTCTCTCCTTGTGCATGCACTTGAGGAAAGGCCTTGTGAGCACATAGGGAGGGGGCAGCTGTCCACAGGCCTAGAAGAGGGATCTCACCAGAAACCCACTACCCTGACACCTTGATCCCAGACTTCCAGCTCCAGAACTACAAAAAAACAAACTTCTGTTTAAGCCACCCAGTCAATAGTATTTTGTTATGGCAACCCGACCAGACCCACATAACGGTTGCAGAAAAACAAAACCTGGATAATTCATTTTGAAACCTTAAACAGAATTTGTAAGGACCACATTAAGAATGTATATTTTTTAAAAAACAATGAATGCATATTTTTAAGCACTGTGATACTTATAAATTAAGTACTCTGCTTTATCCTTGCTTTTGTTTTTTGTTCCTCTCCTTTCCAAAAAGTTTAGGAATAATAAAGATATTGCTTATTTCTGTCCCTCCCCTTCCCTTCCTTAACAACACAGCTCCATTAATAGGTGAGCAAAACATTGTCTAAGGATTCTTCTGAGTCGATGGCAAAGAAATTGAAGGAGACAGCAGATGTTCTCTCCTTGGAAGCCTGGGAAATAATAATCCTGGAAATCATTGCAACTTTTCATGAAGCACCTACTAAGGGAAAGACACTGTCCTAAAAATAGACATGTAATATGTCATTTTTACTGAAAAAATGCTGTTAACTAGATATTTTTTCTTTCTTCCCTTCTTCTTTTCATTTGCTCTAATTTTTGGAATATTGACATAATTTATTTTTATAGAAGTGAAACATAATTGCTAATTTAAGAAATTATAGATAAGGAATAAGAAGAGAGGAAAAACCTCCCCAATCTACTACTCAGAACCAACACTATTAATGCCATTCTAGACATGCATGTTTAGAGATAGATGGATGAAAGACAGACAGACATATACACATGTGTACATATTTACATATTTACATACATGTAAACAGAAAAATGGGTTATTATACAAATAATAAAGCTAAATTGACTAAAATTAAAAAAGAAAAATGAGTTGAAATAAAACTGGAGAAATTGGTGAACTTCAGATAATATTTCTTCACCAAGAAAGATCTTAATTCTTAAATGTTCCACATAAAGTTACATTAAAGTAAAAATATTTTTTAAAAAAATTAATAAGACAAAGTCACATTTATTATTACTGATTTCCTACTTTAAAAATGGAGAAGTTAGCATACTCATACCCTTCTTACCTCCTTTTTCTCCTCATTCTATTATAACATTTACATTCTGGCCTACATCCCTAATTCTCCCAATTGCCCAGATGTATTTTTATATTTAAGTAGAGTGTTTTGGTTTTTGCTTTGTTTTGGCTTGGTTTTGCTTTTTTTTTTCTTTCTTTTCCTTTCTTTTATTTACTTTTTATTGAGAGAGAGAGAGAGAGAGAGAGTATGTGCACAAGTTAGGGAGGGGCAGTGAGAGAAAGAGAGAGAGAGAATCCCAAGCAAGCTCTGACTGTCAGTGCAGAGTCCAATGCGGGACTGGAACTCACAAACCTGAGTTTGAGACCATGACCTGAACTGAAGTTAGACACAACCGACTGAGCCACTCAAGTGCCCCTGGTTTGGCTATTCTTAATAATTTCTCGATTTCTGTTTGGCTATCTCTTTCTTGCCTAGATTCCATCTTTTCATAGATTTTTCAAGAAGGGTTCATAAGAGATAAAGTCCCTAAATCTTATATTTTTGGAGATGTCTCTGTCTTGCCTTAAATTTGAAAGACACTTTTCCTGGGTATAACTTTTTTTTTACTTTCTTGGATCACATTTTCTTTTCTTCAGATCTCTTGTTTAATGTTGCCACACCATCTTCTTAAATTAACTATCACTGTGGGCACATCTAACCCAAATGATTTTCCCCCTTCAAACATGATCTATTTTCTCTCCTATTTCATTTTGTCCCCATAATGCTTAAGAAGCTGAAGTGAGCTTTTGAAGATGTAAATCAAATCATTGTATCCCCTGCTTAAAGTTCTCCTATTAATACCCATTGGATTTAAAACAGATTCCAAACCCCTCCAGTGTTCTTCAAAGACCCTCATGATTCCATTAGTCTTGCCAATTTCTCAAACGCCCATTTCCCCTACTACCCACCCTGACCTGCTCTTCTGTTTCTCATGCCTCAACAAACCTACCTGTTCCTGTCTTGGGGTCTTAGCCATCTACCAGTTCCTAAGGTTACTTGTGGCACATCACCCTGTTCCAGCATACATATCACTTCCTCAGAGGCCTTCTCTGACCACCCTATCTCTCCCGCCCTGCCACCGTTCACCAGGCTTATTCGTATTGTTCCATTACCCAGTTTCCTTAGCTTTATTTTCCACCCTGGACTGTCTGTCAATGCACAACTCAGGACTGAAGGCACACAATCAATCATGAGTTCATGACCATCCAATATTATTAGTTCATGCATAGGCTGTCTTTTTATTTTATTGTATTTTTTATCTTCTTTTGTATCCTCAATTTCTTCAAAGGCATCCCTTCTTGTGATACATTATGTTACATCTTCTTTGTCTTCCTTTTTTTTTCCTTTTCACTTAACATAGGTTTTTGAGACTTTACATGGAGATACATATAGATCTATTTCATTCATTTTGTGCATTATGTAATATTTCATCATTTGCATGTCTCCCATATTTATCCATTCCATTATTCATAACCATTGAAGTTTTATTCCAAAACTGTGTTATCTCAAACAACATTGTGACTATCGACATATATGGCTTTTTGTGAATCTCTGCGAGGGCTTTATGGTGATAGATACTTAGGAGTAGAATCACTGAGTTGGTAGAATGTACACACTCAAATTTTCAAAACTCTTTGAAATTGCTCTCCAACACACTGCATCAGTTTGTGTTCCTCCCAGCAAGTGTTTCAAGGTTGAACTCTGTTTTAATTCTCTTTATCTTCTATTGACACTTGATATCATCAAGTTTTTGCAGTTTTACCAATCTAGTGCTGTTTGAATAAATCCCACTGCCTTATAGTGAGGCTGAGTTTCTCATAAGCCATTTGGCTCTCTATTTCTATTGGGTTATTTTTTTTTTTTACTTAAAGAACTTTATGTATATGCTACATATTAATCCTTTGGTAGTAATATAAATTGGAAATATCTTTACTCTGTCTCCTACCACACTTGTTGAATATAAGTCTTTCATATTTATTCAATAAATTCCATCAATTTCCCTTTATGATTTTTACATGTCTTTGAGGAAATAATTCCCCAAAACAATGTCACAAAAATAGCCTTCTACTTTGCTTTCTAATATATGTGTATTTTGCCTTTCATGCTTAAAACCTGAAACCATTGGGGATGTGTTTTGGTATATGGGATGAGATATTTTGACTTTTGTACATATGATCAACTAATTTCCTCAGAACAATTTATTTAAATATTGATATTTCCCAAAGGTTTAATTTCTCTGCTGTCATATATTAGGTTTCCATGTATATGAATTTATTGTTCTAGTTTAATGCTATAAATTTGAAATATGTCTTTATATATGGTAGAATGATATCCTCAGGAAGATTTTCTTATTTTTTTATTTTTTTTTTTATTTTTTTTTCAACGGTTTTTTTTGTTTGTTTGTTTGTTTTTTTTTAAGTTTTGGGACAGAGAGAGACAGAGCATGAACGGGGGAGGGGCCGAGAGAGAGGGAGACACAGAATCAGAAACAGGCTCCAGGCTCCGAGCCATTAGCCCAGAGCCTGACGCGGGGCTCGAACCCACGGACCGTGAGATCGTGACCTGGCTAAAGTCAGTCGCTTAACCGACTGCGCCACCCAGGCGCCCCAGGAAGATTTTCTTTTTAAGAATATTCTTAGCTACTTGTTGGCCTTCATTTGTCTACATAAATTTTAAACACTTAGTCTAATTTTGCTAAAGCTCCTACTGGGATATTGATGGGAATAATATTAAACATATACATTAATTTAGGGAAAATTAACAACTGTAAAATATTGTCTTCTCATTTTAAACCATGACCATTTTTCCATTGTTTAGGTTTCATTTAATATTATTGAGCAGAGTTTAAAATTTTTTTCTATAAATGTCTTGTGTATTTTTTTGTTGTTGTTAGGACTAAAACTCTGCTCTTCTCTTGCCAGTCAATCTTGTCTCTTTAATGCTTTGGTTTCATATTTACAGGATACACAATTTTCTTTATAGCTACTATTCACTTAAAAATAAACTTAAAATTTTGTACTTTCCTACTTTCCAATAATTCATTGCTTTCTCCTTCGTTCATTTCTCTACTTTCTGATTTAATTCCTCCAAATTTCTCCAGAACGTGATTAAACATTTAGTGTTGTAATATGTCTAAATATTTTCTTATTTTAGCCTTGCATTTAAATAACAGCTTAGCTGGATTTTTTTTTTTTTTTTTTTTTAAATCTAGGTTTGAGGCCTCTGCGTGGTTCAGTTGGTTAAACGTTCAACTTGGGCTCAGGTCATGATCTTGTGGTTGGTGAGTTTGAGACCGGTGTGGGGCCCTGTCCTGACAGCTCAGAGCCTGGAGTGTGTTTCAGATTCTGTGTCTTCCTCTCTCTCTCTGCCCCTTTACTGCTCACACTCTGTCTTTCTGTCTCTCTCTCTCTGTCTCCCTGTCTCTCTCTCTCTGTCTCCCTGTCTCTCTCTCTCTCTCAAAAATAAATAAACATTAAAAAAAATCTAGCTTCAAATTCTTTTACTTTGTACTGTTAAACTCTTACTCCGTTTCTTCTTTCTTCTCATGTGGCTATTGAAAAGTCTGATGTCCTACCTTTCTTGCTTATTTCTAGGTAACCCTCTTGTTATTTTGAAAGCTTACATGTTCTGTTCGATTTGAGTGTTCCGAAGTTATTCTGCATTATGTACATTATATTTTTTCTCTAATTTGTCTTATACAGCATGCTATACAATTTTTTAATTAAAAGTTCTGATGTAATTCTTTAAATTTGACAATTTTTGACTATTATTCTGCTTTTAATTGCTAGGCTTTGTTCATTAATTCCATTTATCCTTTTTCTTTCAAAGAATTTGAACTTCATATTTGCTTTTGATACATTTTGTGGTCATCTTTCTTAGTTTGGGGCTCTTTATGATACCTGGCCATGGCAACCTACTTTGTAATCCTCAGATTTAGTCTGAAAAATGGTTGGGACATGCCTTGACCATTTTCATTGTACAAAAGTATCTTATTCATGTATTTCTTTGCTTATTTATTTTATCCCTCCTCATTATACTGTAAACATCCTGAGAACAGCAGTTTTGTCTATCCCAGCTACAGTCATTGTTCTAAAGATAATGCCTGACATTATACAATATACCCAAGAAATACATATTTTATAAAAGAATATGGAAAATATTTTCTGTACCCACTAAAACAGGGCAGGCTATGCTGTAGAAACAAACAACCTCAAAATCTTGGTAGATTATAACATGTTTATCATAGAGCACCTGCCTGAGGGTTCTGCTCCCCTCCATTCTCACGCATGTACACAAGCTGATGGAGCCCCCTCCACCAGGAGTTTGGTTGCACAAAGTAGAGTAAAGTGATGAAAGACGAGTTCAGAAAGATAGTCATGAACCAGATCAGGTGACCTTTGAAAGTCAAGGTATAGATTTTGGATTCTGTGAGGGAATCCAACGGAGGATTTTAAAAAGAGGAATAACATTATATGATTTACCAGGTTATTCTTACTACTGGTAGGGAATGAATTGAAGGCAGGAGGCAAGAATAGAATCAAGGAGACCACTACAGAGGCTCCAGCAGCATTTCAGGTAAGAGATGATGATGGCTTAGAGAGACGTGTGGCAGTGGGAGATAAACCGCAGTAGATGGGTTTGGCATATGTTCTTGACATCAAGTTGACAGATCTTTTGGAGGATTAAAATAGAGGGGATAAAAGAAGTCAAGGATGACACCTAGGTTCTTGGCTTGAGTAATTGGTAGATGCTGGGGTATTTTGCTGGCAAGGGAAAACTGGCAATATCTTGTGGTAAGAAATCAAGAATTTTGTTTTGAACACCAAGTGGAGAGTCTATGAGTCATTTAGAAATCAAATAACCAGAAATAAGCACAGAAGTAATAGATTTGGGTTCATTATCATATAGATTATAGCTATAGCCATGGGACTTGCTAAGATTACTGAGGGAAGAGAAGGAGCCTGGGATTATGGCTTGGTTATTAAACAGAGGAAGAGGAGCTGGGGAAAGAGCCTAATAAGAAAAACTGTCAAGATGGGGGAAGAGTGTGGTGTCAAGGAAACCAAGTGCAGACAGTGTTTTTACAAAATAGGGAATGCTCAAGTGTTTTGAAGGATGGTAAAATGTCAAGTAAGACAAGGAAAAATAAATGACCATTGGTGACTGAAAAGAGCAATGTCAGAGAGATTTCTGGGAACAGAAGCCTGATTGGAGAGGACTGAGTGCTGAAATGAGGTGAGAAGTAGAGTTTTACTCTGGAAAATTCTTTCAAGAAGTATTGCTATGAAGGGGCCTTGAGGAATTAAATCATGCAGAATGTACTCTTTGTTTCCTCCTTTTGTCAGGGAAGAAATCAAGTACTTGGCTCAAGTGAAAGAATGAGGAAGGAAAAGAAGATGAACACATAATGAAATTTTCACAAAATCAAATGGAAATAATAAAAGAATTTTCTTAGAAATCTTTAGATATAAATTAGTCGTTCATTGCAGAAAAGATTTTTTATTTGTTTTGCAAAAGAGCTAAAAAGCTATGTGACCAACCAGACCTGAGCATTTGTTCATTATTTTATATTGCTATTAAAATGCTGTAGGTAATTTTCAGTTATATATAAAGAACTAGCAAGACAGCTATATTCTTATAATTTAAAAATTATCACATGTCAATAAAACTATTAAATTATAATTTTAGGCCATTAAAATGAATAATTTAAGGCTATGAGGAGAGCTTTCACTTTAATAAGTTCATAAGGTGTCAAACTTTGCAATTTATTATAGATTCTCCAGCTAATATGCCATAATTAATGTGAATGAAAAATATTTCATTGCCTAAATATTCTGTTTATGTATTCCTTTCTAATGATGAAACAAAAGGACTAATTTGTTAAAGATGTTCTTTAATTGACTCCAAAGGGAATACTTAGAATATAATTTGCTGACTCGTTTTGTGCAATTCCTGATTCCTGGTACTCAATGACGTCCATAATTTTATGATGACAAAACAGTATAATCATGTAGTAATGTTATTCCCAAGCACAACAGTTCCCAGTGGATTTTCACTACCAACTGTATGGTTTAATAAAAAGAACACTGGGGATAAGATTTCAAAAGGTAGAGGTAAAAAAAGGTCCCTCTGGCAAAGTAGACCCTTGCCACCAAGAATACAGACCTGGGAGAAGGTAGGCAGGTGAGACAGATAGATAGATACATAGATAGATAGATAGATGATAGATAGATAGATAGATAGATAGATAGATAGATAGATGATAGATAGATAGACAGCAAGAAGTATTATCATTTATTGCCAAGTATTTGCCCAGTTGGGGAAAACAAAGTTTCCCTACTTTAGGAGAGAGTAGACTTACACATCTCTTCACTCCATACCAAATATGATACACACTATTAGGTATTAAGGGGATAGGATTCCACTACTTATGAGGAAGGGTGATAGCTTTATCTGCTCAGGAAAAAGATAGAAATTCTGCTAGGCACCTTCTTTTATGGTACTCCCCAAATATCCTTGTGGCCTTTATTGATATCAGCTGGGCACTTGCTGTCTGTGCTGCATGTACACAAAAGCAACTCATCAATCCCCTCAGTCATAACCTAATAATTCAAGTCACAACCTAATAATTCAATATAGGCAAATTGGGCTTAAATTTTAGCTAGTATCCTACAGATAAATTACATTTTATTATTAATTGTTTGGGGCTCATATGTGTTAACAATTTAGGGGAGAATTTGGAGGCAAAGCATTTGTTTGAAGAGGCAGGTCTTATTAGGGTTTATTTAGTTTAGATTAGATTTTTAGAAGTTCACCATTCACAATTTACTTACATAAATAAATTACCACATATAAACCTTAATTTTCTCAATGGGAAAACAATGATCGAATTATCAACCATTCGACATCCCCAGCAGGATGTTTGTGAGATCCTCAAAGACAATGTCAATGAACGTTCTTAGCTAAATTCATACTACTTTACCAATAGGAGGCAGCTTTAAGCCTACTTCATTTCCAGTGTTCAAACATTAAAATTCTAATCACAATGGATATTTGTCAGAATATAACCCATTTAAAGGGTAAGAACTCCTACATTTTATGACCCCAAAGAAAACTTTAGTGAGCTGTTCATAGAGCCAAAACTTGCCTTAGCTCTGAAATCATAATGGGCAGAACAAATGTGGGCCCATGACATGGCCCTGACATTAGGAAGTAAACATCACATGATGTCATGTGAGTGGAATATGAAATGTGAAAGCCAAGCCATTCTTTAACCCTACCTGTCATATGTTAGGCCCTGTATTAATGTGCTCTGCCAAAATGGGGTCTTTACTACTAAAGAGACATGGAAGTTTGGACTAGGTCCAGAGGAGAACGTGACAATTATTAATGACTTGGAAAAAAGACCTATAAAGAAAGGTTAAAGAAACTCAGAACTTTTCAGAGAAGACTTAAGTATCTTCACAATTTCAAAGTGGGCAATTAACCAGTAGGAAACACAAAATCAAGAAGAGGAGTCTGGCTGTTAAATTTGTCAGACAGAAGAAGTTTCCAAGGGACAATGTGGAATCTTATCTGGGGGTGATTACGGGTTTGATGATCTTTTGCTTGGATGGTTTCAATTTCATGTTATCTCAACTCCTAGGCTTAGACTTGGGAACCTCTTAAGGCCATTTGTAAAAGGGGTGCTTGGGCTTATCTGAAGGGCAATGTTTATTCCTTGTGTCAACATAGAGCTGGAACCAAAGAAATTGAGACTGTTATTTCATTCTGGCAACTAAATTGTCACTCCCTCAATAAAATTTGTTGCAATAAAAGTCTACCCAGTACATACAAAAATCACTTGACTGTTCCATTTTGGTTTTAGTTCTTTCTTTGAGGTACCCTTTTTTAATGTCCCACACATACACACCCTGAATGCATCCTGTACTCCCTTATATCTGAACCTTTTCTTATTTTCTCTTCTCCCCCAGGAATGTCTTTGCTCACCCTTTCCATCTGTTAAAATATTACTACTTTATTTCATATTCCTCAAGGCCAATTCAACTGGCATTTCCTCCAAATAAACTTCCTTAGTTTTCTCCTTCCACTCTGTTGGAACTAATCTCTCCCATATGCACATATGGAAGTATAGCTTCTATAGCACTTTGTACTTTTATTTTACTTCTGCTTTTGAAAATAGATGCTCAATTATTTATTTGCCTCTCTTCTAGAGATAAAGTTCCTTGAGGACAAGAAAAATTATTCTTTCTTCTACTCCCCATAGTGCCATGCATATAATAAATAAGAATATTTCTCAGGAAATACTCTCTGCAGTCATGGACATGAGCCCTTGAACGTTCTTTTCTTTGTAACTGGAATACACTGTCTTACTCTAAGAAAAGTCATCTGTCTTTCTCTCACAACTCTGTATAGAATTTATATCTTCTATTATAATTTTGAACCTAATTCCACTGAGATATTGGTTCACATTATTCTAGACTCTAGACCAAAATCTGTATTTGTTACCTATTGCTGCATAATAAATTCCCCCCACAGCTTAGTGGCTCCACATTTTCATTATCTCATAGTTTTTGTGGTTCAGGAATTGAGGTCTGGTGTATCTGGTCCTCTGCTTCATGTTCTCTCAAAGGTTGTAATCATAGTGTCAGTCCAGGATAAGGAGCTTCATCTAAAATATCAACTGGGGAAGGATCTCCCATATGGTTGTTGGCAAGATTCAGTCTCTACAGGGTGGTTGGCTTGAGGTTCTTTGTTGGCTACTGGAAGAAGAATCTCTCAGTGCCTTGCTACATGGCCCTCTCCAATATGGCAATTTGCTTCATCAAAGCTGTTAAGAGAGAACATCTTTATAGTGTAAAGCTTATCCCATCTCATTCCCAGCTTATTTACTTGTTCTCAAGCCACCTTAGATTAGTGAAAATAGAATCAATTCTTCTCCCTCTGTAACTCCTGATGGTGCACCATAGTGCATAAAGTGTGTTTGACTAAAGATGTTCCTTAATGAAATTCAAGTAAGTTTGAGAAATGTAGCAAACTCTGCAACTCTCAGAAGACTCACAAAACAAATAAATATAGTAAAAGATCTGTAATATATTAATTTGCCATGGTAAAGAAAACTGTTTAATTTTATTTTTTTCAGGGTTTCCCAAATTTGTTTGGCAAGGGACCCCTATAACAACCTATGAAACTACTGCTCTGAAGAATGTGCTTCTTTAAATAAGGTGTTAATTGTATAACAAGAAATAATCCCTTCTGAGAGTGTACCCAAAACACAGAGAAACTGAAAGCACTTGAGAGGCATTGTATTTCATATATGCTACCCAGGAAAGTAGGACAGAGGGCAGAGTGGTACTTAGAAGCACCATTGTGCAAATTCTATGAAGGAGTTTGATAAGCAATGGTTTGGGTGATCTCTGCACACAGGACATATAGGATGTACCATCCATCCAAGGAGCCAAATTATGGGTCTTGCTTGTGGAAGTTACTTCAAATAAGTAAATAATTAACCTACTTCTTGCAACACTGGAGCATACCCCCATCACTCTTTTTCCCTTTCTACCTCTTCCTCCCCACAGGACTGTGCTTCTTGGATGTAAACAATGCCGAGATAAGATGGGGATGTAGTGGGGTGAACAGTGTAGTGAAGCATTTCTAGCAGAGGACCGGGATATGCTTCAGACAGCTCTGAAATGTGTGAGCCCTGACCAACTGCCCACCAACCGCCGATTTTATCCTCTAATGAGACTTCCTTATTCCTCCCAAGCACGGTTTTAATAAATTGTCCTGGAAAACATCAAAGTTATTTGAAAAGGTCCATTATGGCATATTATTTCTTTATGCAAAATGGCTGTTTAACAAGATTGCCTCCTTGAACTTTTCACATGAATAAGAAAGCCAATCTCATTTGCTAATGGAGGCTTTACAGCAGATCCTTTTGCTGCCCTTGTCTCTCTTTACCATTATTTTATGGATAATAATTTACAATTTGTGTAAGCTAGGGGGGGAAATACCCTAGAGCATAGGGTGACATTCTCTGTGCTGCCATATGGTGTGAATGTCCCTGAGGCACATTTTAAGGAAGCCAGCCCTGGCCCCTTTGGCAGTTTGACAGGAAGTAGAGAAGGGCAGGTGATACTTGCCACTGAGGTGAGGCCAGGGCTAGCTTCATAAGCTCCCAGCCTTTGCTCAGAAACTCTATTTGTAAGACGCCGTTTGCATCAGTTATGGTTAAGAAGGCAATGGATTCGTAAGGAAGGAGTCATGCCGCTCTTACCCCTGATTTGAGCACAGAGTGGATGATGTGGATAATTAGGCTTCTGCTGCTGCTAATGATTATTCAAGTGAATAAGGGGATAGAAAAGAGTGAGCAGTAGAAATATCTTAGCAAGAAAACATGTACTGAATGGGAAGCTTGCACAGCACTCAGATCCTTAGTAGACACCCACCTGAGTTTTGGCACTGGTCAAAAATTGGTGAATTTACCATCTATAGAAATTACTTCCTTGACATCATGGGATATGTTTTATATTCTCTATTTGGGAAATTCCTATGTAATTTTATGTTAAATGGGGGAATTTCTTCTGAGCAGCAAGGAAAGATGTTTTCAATTGTTTTTCTGAAGGGGAAAGAAAGGAGGTTGTAGGAGACAGCCCAGGATCCCTGGATAGGATGAGAAAAAAGAGAGAGAGAACTGGGGTGCCTGGGTGGTTCAGTTGGTTGAGCCTCTGACCTTGGCTTGTCATGATCTTTCAGTTCGTGGGTTCAAGCCCCATGTTGGGCTCTGTGCTGACATCTCAGAGCCTGGAGCCTTCTTAAAATTCTGTGTCTCCCTCTCCCCCTGCCCCTGCTCGGGCTCTGTCTCTCAAAAATAAATAAACATTAAAAAAAGTTTTTTTAAGAGAGAACTGGATTAACTATACAAGAAGGTATAATAAAACAGAAAGGAAAGAAAAAGGAAATTAAGAAGTTATGGGATTTAATTTTTTCAAAGGTGATGTTTTGAGTAAATCATTTGAGGGAAAAATTTGAGGGAAGGTTACAAAATTATTAGTATATCAAGATTTTCATTAGGGTAAGAAAGAATGATTATTTCTTTTATGAAACTTACTTTCTTCACGGATAAGTGGAACGCTCCTGAAAAAAAAAAGTCTATTGACTCTGACTTTGCCCACTTTATGCCAATTGTTATTTAATCTTTCTGGTTGCCAGTTTCTTTGACTATACATGAAATAGTATACCTGCCTTTTCAACAGAGGCTGCCTTAATAATGGAAAGAATCTCAGGACATCAGAAACTATGAGACTTGGGAAGGAGCCAAAAGGCAGGAGATGTTTCTTTGCTGAAATTTATTTTGGAGAATTTGATACTTCAAGATTTGCATGATGTCAGAATGCCAAATCAAAACATCAGAAAGAAAAATATGTTTTTCCTTCTTCAGCCAGCCTTTATTCTGTGTAGAATCCCTTCAATTAAGAGTTGTAAATGATTCAATAAATAATAATTTCAAAAAAAGTGTATAAATTTAAAAATAGTTAAAATTTAAAATGGACCATCTTGAGAAATTTTCAGTGGTATGTGTCTGTGTGTATGTGCATGGCCAAAAGGCCTTCTCTAGCAGACAGAATAAAATTAAATTAGGAGATGTACCCTTAAAAGACTGATCATAAAGAGACCCAGTACCTGATGGTGATGCCAAAAGCCCTATAAAAATGCCTATGGATAGCAGGTGCCATCAGGCGATGATCAAGTTGATTGTCTATCTGCATCGAAATGGCTCTCCACCATGTAACTAATCACGTAGATGAATATTATTGTGATTTACACAGCAAAAAAATAAAATCACTTAGCAAAAAGGCCATGATTTAATGTTTTGCCTTGTGTTTATCTATTATTATAATCAAAATTACCAATTACCCATCATATTGGTCAATATGGTGGCCCAAGTTAGTTAAAATACTTATTGAGTACCTCCTATGTGGAAGACTTTGTACTAACTACTGTGGAAGACACACACACACACGCATTCACACACACATATACACACTCACACACACAAACACATTATGAATGATACATAAATCCTGCTTCTAGTTTCTTAAAATGTATGGACACTTTTATTAGATGAAAACTTTGAAGTATTATTCCCATGGTGGAAATACTTTGAATTACATAATCTAGGTAATCCTGAAGAGTTTGTATGTAAATATTCACAAACAGGAATATATTTTAAATGCTCAAGGAAAGTTTGCTAATTTAAGAATCATAAATTGTCTCACATAAGACAATTTGATAATTCCAGTAGTCTATGTTACTTGTAATTTTTGAACTTTATACTTATTTATAATAATTTATTTATACATCTGTTATCTTGTAGTAATAATTGCATTTTTCAAACAACAAAATATATCCAACCTTTTTTTAAAAAGTGTAATGTAAACATTGCCTTTTCACAAATGCCAAAAATGTTCTAATGGTGTGTAGAACAAAGACAACTCATAAGGAAAAAAAAGGCTCCTTTCACCTGAGAGATCATTTCTAGTGCATGGTGTGGTAAAGAAAATGTTTACTACTTGCCCATTTAGAGAAAATGTCTTTTATTCACTACACTGGACCATACTTTTATCCTGTGCTTTTAAAAAGATAAAAGCAACAGAATGCATTTACACTCCTGTTTCAAGAAAGGATATTTGTTTAAAAATGTTTTTTTCTTTCTTAAATGAATGGGGAAACATTAAAAATGTAATTTGAATGACCTTTTTTGCAGTAACCTAATGTATGTATTTCCTGACATAATACTACTATAGAGTTAAAAAAAAACACATAAAGAACAAGCAAACATTTGTTTGTTGCATTTGATATATACATGTAGTCTACAGATATGAAGGCTTATGTTAAAGTTTTAATGTGGAAAAATATTAGAATGCTTTCATTTATTCTGATGGCTATGAAGGTCAAAGAGAGATCAATCCACAGAAGCCAGTAAAGTTAGAAGTAATTTAATTAGGGTTGTCTAGATCTGAAATATCATCTAATCCACTTATTGCTGGGGGGAAATATGTGTATCTATATTTGTCAAAAGTGATTATGTACTTTTATAACCTGTGAAGAATTATACCACAAACCCCATGAAGAAGACAGCCATACAGGAAAAAAAATGGAATGGGCAATATTTATTGTCATGCTCAATATTATTTCAAAGTACAATAGTATTTTTTTTCTTTCTTTATGAAAACTGCATTATAACAACCACAAAGGTCAGTTAAGAAGTGTTATGCACAGCCCCTTGCCACCTAAAGGAAGCCAACTTGTTACATCGACAAGGGTGACATTGCATGGTCTCTGGGCCCCTCCCAGGGGATCACATTTCAATGTCATGATACTTGCTGGTGTCTCAGAACCTACTGTGTTGTACAGAGGCCAATGTGATCCATTGTCACCACTCACTCTGACCAAGTCAGTTCAAGAGATAAGACTTTCAAACAAACTATAATATGTAAGCTACAAGGTAGAATGCAGAAGCTTTTTGGTGTGCTGGAGCTCTCATTCACTATTTCCACAGGACGTCATGTGAGTGGTGGCTCCAAAGGACTGTATAATTCACCTGGGTGTCCCACACAGGAGGTCCCATGTATCCATGGTGGGCAGAATGCACCTGTTTTGTTACCCTATCTGAGATTCCTGAATGCCACTACCAACAGGGCACTATTAACTGGTGGAACATTTGTTCTACAGAACCTCATCATTTTTTCCACTCAATCTTTCTTTGTAGACACCAAATCCACAGAGAAACTGATAAGAGAAATTATAATTAACAATTAATAAATAAGTCTCCTCAGCAAGGAAAGTCCCTTATTCCCGAAGGTTTCTAGATGCATTTAGCGACTAATTGCATAAGCAATTCTGTCACCTGTGACCTTGCATCGAGACCTCTCATTATAAAAAAGGCTTCACCAAGTTAGTCAATTTGTTCCAGGAAAATGGAGTTGATGTAAAATTTCAGTCCTGCCTATAGAGTTTTCAAAGTGCAGGCATATGTTGCCTAGAGTTCAACTCCAATGAGGTTTGAGGCTTTTATTAAATTATCCCCATTTCATCAAGCATTTTCCTGAGTCCTGCAAACCTCTAAGTGAATATAATGTTAGTTTTACCTTTTTTCATAGTCCTGTGTGGGGCAGAGGGGGAAAGGGGTACGGGAGAATGAGCGTTGAGTTCATTGGACCACAACCTTCTGAATGGGCCTCACTGTGGAGAGGGACTTTTATCCCTGACAGGATGGTAAAATACTCTAACTTATTCGGATCTGCATTCTTTTTGCAGTCCTGAATCTACGTTTATTTATTTTTGGGACAGAGAGAGACAGAGCATGAACGGGGGAGGGGCAGAGAGAGAGGGAGACACAGAATCGGAAACAGGCTCCAGCCTCTGAGCCATCAGCCCAGAGCCTGAGGCGGGGTTCGAACTCCCGGACCGCAAGATCGTGACCTGGCTGAAGTCGGACGCTTAACCGACTGCGCCACCCAGGCGCCCCTGCAGTCCTGAATCTAAACAACCAAGGTTTGTAAAAGTTTAAAACTCTGTAGTTTTTTTTTTTTTTTTTTTTTTTTTTTTTTTTTTTTTTTTTTTTAATGAAACAAGAAGAGTATTTAAATGGCAACAAAGAAGGGAAGCTGTTAAGCATTCCCATGATTGGCTTCCAATGGAGCAACCGGTGCGGAACAGAACTTGAGGGTTTCATATTGAGTTCCAGATTGCCATATGGGTTCAGATGAAAGTTAAAGTCAATGAGTTGGATACTTTTCAAATCAGATACATGAAAATTTGGTAGGAACACAGGGGTGGGTTTAAAAACTATACTTTAATTAAAGATCACAACATGTTTTCCACAGCTTTTCTGTGTTTAGGCTTGGCAAGCCCATGATGAGTCCACACTAATGACCATGAACAGAAAGAAAACTACTTGTGTCTCGTGTTTTTACAACACTGTTTATAGACTTCTCTTATGGTACTTATAAATTGTGCTAAAAAGAACTTGATATATAGGACCAGATAGACCCAGTTTTGAATCCCAGGCACACTATTTACTGTGTGACATTGGACTAGTTGTTTAACTTCTAAGTTTTCCTAGTGATCTGGTTATCTATTACATAATGGCTAACATTCCAGAACTTAAGGATAAGGCAACAACGATTTTAGTATGTTTGTGGATTCTGTAGATCAAGAATTCAGTCAAGCCACAGCAGTGATGGCTTATCTCTGCTTTACAGTGTCTGGAAAGATGGAATCTATAGGCAAACGGAATCGCCTAGAAGTTTTATTCAGTACCTGGGTCAGGATAAATTGAAGGCTGGCTCAGCTAGGACTGGCACCCAGAGAATGTAGACATGCCCTGGGTTCCTCACAGCATGGTGGTCTCATACTTCTTCCATGATGGTTCTGGGCTCCAAGAGCAAATGTTCCAGAGGTCAAGGCAGAAGATACATGGCCTTTTAAGACATTTTGTCATTTATCTTGTACTCTACCAGTCAAGGCAGTCACAAGCCTCCCTAGATTCAAGGGGAGAGGATATAGACCCCACCTCTTAAAGAGGGTATCAAAGAATGTGTGGCCATGTTTTAAAACCACCAGTACAACCTTGTAGGAACATGGTGAGGATTAAATTAGAAAATGTAAAACATTATATTTCCAGTACCAGAAAATTAACAGGTGCTTAATAGATGGAGTTCTGTTTAGTACTTTGTTAGGGTTGTTAAGGTACAAATCTTACTGCCCACTGTAAGTTCGCACAAGATAAGTGGAATTCATGGGGTTACCCTGCACTCACGCAGTGCCCTGGCACATGCTTCATACACTTAGCTAAACATTTACTGGACTGTTTTTGGTTATAGGCCTGAGACTGTGAATGAATTAATGAAACTTTTGGAATCTTGTAGTAAGCAATGATACCTAAGATAGTTTATTAAGAAATATTGTTAATGCCCCAAAGCACTTAAAGTGGTGCTTTAGAATTACTGACAAATTATCATTTCAACATAGGTACTGCTAAATGTGCAAAAGCAATGATTTGATTTCATGAATACATAACTGTGTAATTCTTTTAGAAAGCACTGGGATCCCTTATTGTCACTTACCAATGCCATTTAGTTAAAGTCTTAAGAACACAACTTTTCCTCAAGTTCTTCTTGTTGTTGTTGTTTTTTTTTTTTTAATCCACACTGTATGAGATTGTGCAAACCAATGAAAGGAGAGGTTAGACAGAATTTTCTGGCCAAAATGAGTTTGCACAGCTGTGAGCAATAAAATACAGCAGCCATGGCAACCCTCTCCAGTGTCCCGATAACACATCTGAAATGAGGTTATTAGAATTATTAATTCACATTAGTGGCTATTAAAATTACTACCTGCAGATTTGCTGCTTGAAAATCCTTTCTGTGTGTGTCAGAAGAAGGCCTTGTTTCCAAAGGGATCTAGGTACTTAAATAGATGCAATCTATTGTGTGTAAGGTGTTGGAGGAAGACCAATGGATTAATAAAGCTCGCAGTGAAATCGGGATAGCTGCCTTGTGAGGCAAAGAAAGCACATGTAACACTTTGTTCTCCTGACGGTGGCAAAGGACCAATGAGGCTCTGATGGCCGGAATGATAACTGGATGCTCCTGAATTCTCTAGAAGGTATTACTTAAAATCCAACCCAGTGTGGGCTGTTTCATGAAATTCTGAGTGGCATAGAAAATATTCTACCTTGGCGAGCCATAAACAAAATCAAAAGAAATCAGCTGAAAAGTAAGTCATTTGTAAGGAGGTTATGGGGATTCTTGGAGAGCCCATGGAGACTTGGCTAACTCCCTTCCATCCCCCATTAACTCAACTCAAAAAGCAGATGCCTGCTGTTTTAAGCAAAAGAAGAAACACCATTACAGAGAGGCCACGGTAGGAATTAATCAGGGGAAGCAGCTATACGGCTGAAAAAGAACATTTTATTTATGGAAATGAGCAGGAAAACACACACACACAAGGGGAAGAAAATCTACAGGTATAGGAAAGAGGCTGCTGAGGTGACAGAGCTGCCTTCCTTGTAGCTCACGCGTGCCATGTGATGTGCGTAGAACCAGACATCTGCAGGAATGTCTTCCTGGTGACAATGGTGCCCCTAATCCCTGGAGCAGGAGCCCTGTTCAGCCTTGCATAGTGTCACAGAAATGGGAGGCATGAATAAGAGTTCCTGTGTCCCTTCTGAATTGTGTCCTAGTGACTAAGAAGGGGTACTCCATACTTCTGCCTTTTTGATCTAGCTTTGCTGGGTCCTTCATCCACGCAAAGGCAGTCTGCCCTTGACTCAGGAATAGTTGTCAGCCAGAAGCCAGCAGGCTTCCTCCACACTGCTAAATGTGGGGGTCTTTTGTTTTTCTTTTTATTGAAGTATAATTAACATATAGTGTTATATGAGTTTCAGGTGTGTAATATAGTGATTCAACAAATCTATACATTTCTCAGTGTTCATCAAGGTAAGAGTACTCTTAATCCCCTTTACCTGTTTCACCCACCCACGTCCCCTCTGGTAACCATCAGTTTGTCTTCTGTATTTAAGAGTCTGGTGTTTTGTCTATTTTTTGTTCTTTCTTTGTATATTTGTTTTGTTTCTTAAATCCCACATACAAGTGAAATCCTATGGGATTTGTCTTTCTCTGTCTGATGTTTTGCACTTTGCATTATGCCCTAGAGGTCCATCCATGTCGTTGCTGGTGGCAAGATCTTTTTCCAAAACAGGGAGCCTTTGATAACCTCTGCATAAAGCACCAGGAACAATTGCAAGGGTCCTATTTAACCTTGCTCTGAGTCTCCAGAAGTGGGCACAGGAACCAGGAGACTAAGACAGAACACTGATAAACACCACATAACTCCAGAAGCCACATTCTCCAAACAGAACTTCAAACACACACTCCGCAGAGGACTTGGGTGTTGCTTACAGATTCTCAGAGCAGTCTGAGTCATATATAGTTCAGAAGTCAGAAATGCTGAAATTGCTGGGACATTCCTATGGTTTGTGGGATGATTTGATAATATGTTTGTATTGAATCTGGCTGGAAAACCAGAAGGTATGTTTGCTCAAAGAGGTCACACACAGAGACCTTCCTAAATAGGAATTTGTCATAGAGGCTGGCCTCAAAGAATCATTGATTCCCACCCAAGGAGAAGAGCTTCCATGAGATTTTTCTAGTAGCAGAGACTAGATTGTATCTCTGTAAAGTATATACCTGCAAAATTCAATTCTATTCACAATTCCACTGTATCTAACAAGTAACTATTGAGTACTTAGTATTTTGAAATCCCATTGCCTTAAAATTCTTACCTACTGGCAAAAATGCCACACCTCTTTCATGGAACTACATGAAAAAAGTTTTTTTAAAGGATTAACTGCTTTACATATTTGGGCATTGAGATGGCCCAGTCTTCCCTTTGACTTGATTTTCAGTTAGCTGGCTTTCTTAATCACAAAATAAATATACATTTTTCTGATTACAAGGTAAATCAAATGTAACATGATGCAAAAGCACAAAAGTAGAAAATGAATACTATTCCAAAAATCCCCACTTATTCCAAAAATCAGCCACCTTCTAATCTTTTTCCTGTGTGTGTGTGTGTGTGTGTGCGCGCGCGCACGCCTTGGTATTTCTTCAAAACTTGCCTCTCTGTCACTTGATCAGTATCCATCACATCCACTTAGATTCCAGATCCCCCAAGCCCTCACCATAAGTCCCATATGGTTTCTTTTCCTCAATCTCAAAAGTTTTGGATGCAACCTCAACAATTGCTTTATGCATCTCTGGCTCTTAAAGTCATGCATTATGTTTACTTTTGGGTTACTGATCACTTCATTTATCAGTTCCCTGCTCATCTTCACCATCTTAACCTTTTATCCTCGTGCACAAGTCAGCATCAGAAATTCCTATCTTGTAGATAGGCACTATTTCTGCCTTTAACTGCTAAGAATAAGAGGATGGGGTGGTGCTTTTGTGTCTCTCGGAAAAGGACAGGTGGCCCTGGCCATCTGGGTGTCATTTATCCCAAACATTTGCCTTTGATTTCCCAGACTTTTTCCCCAATTTCTTCCAGAACACTTGTCCCTTTCCTCTGTCCCTTCCCACCCACACTCCTGTTTCTTCACAGCCTGTCCTCTGTCACTGTTTTTTGCCACTTCCTCTGTACTTTCAAAATCAGTCTTGTGTTTGTCTTGTCAAAATCTTATCTGCCTTCTTTCTAGTTATTTAGAAAGTTTTATTCACATTGATACATAAAAATTCTGACTTTTGTCATTGGCTTATCCAAGAGTTTTCCCATCCCCTCTCTATTTCTCTCTTAATTGTAATCATCAAAAATCCATTTTCTCAATCTACAAAAAGCAGGTTCTAAAGCTTTGTGATTCAGAAAAATGCACTGGAAGGTACACAGATGTGGATGCACAGAAAACAATAAAATCTGGACAATAAAATCATCTGATAAATTCTCTGCCAATTGTGTCCATGTTCTTCATGTTTTCCCCTCTTGCTAAATTTTACTCTTAAGACATTTCTCCTACATTTGTGGAGTGAGTCATGACTTGGGTGTTGCAATCCCCTCTGCCCTCCTATTTCCTAGACACATCCTCTCTCTGGTCTTGACTCTTAAATGTTTCTCCTCATATATCAAATAACCAACCTAAAAATGAACCCTGTTTGTTTCCTTTTTAAGACACCTTCTTTCCCTTCTTGACTGTCAATAACACCTCCCCGCTTCCCAAACTCAGGGGCTTATAATCATGTATTATTCCTCCATTTCCTTCTCTGGCCACATTTCATTCCCATGGGACCACCGCTCCACTTCCTGAACAGAAATCTTACAAAGTGAGCGTTTTCATTCTCACTTCCACTGGACTTTAGTTTAGACTGAAATAATTTCCTGCTCAACCTGCATGCAACCCCAACTTCCTACCTTTCTAACTCTCTTGCTTCTCCCTTCTCCTTCCTAGGAATCTAAAATTTTACTAGCAAAATATTTTATTTTCTCAGCCCATTTCCCTATGTCCCCCACACCCGCAGGTGTACCCTGTTCATGTAGTTGTTCTTCTTGATTTCCAGAAGTTTTTTTTTTTTTTGTTTTTCATATACAATTCAGTGTTTCATGATATTTATGTAGCCCTCCCTTTTATCTCAGGCTCTGGCATCTTTCTTTCCTGACCTGCATTAACGACTGGCTCTCATAAGCATCCTGTTATGGCATCTTTTAACTTCTATATTTATTCCAACACACTTGACTTGAAGCTTGAGCACTGAAGTATACATATTTTATCTACTGTATCCCCTTCCAGATGAATAGTTTGGTTGCAAATAACCAGGATATGCTAGATTTTGTTACTACATAACAAATGATTTCTAACTACTTCTTGTTTTGAATCACAACAAACAGTGCCACAAGGCATCCTTGTTATTATTTCTTTAAAAACACTTGGAGCCCTTGTACAGGAAGTGGGAAGTAGGACAGCCCTGGAATAGCCTTGAGGAAATATTGTGTTGTGGAAACTACTTTTGGGATTACATGGGACATTTCCTAAGACCCAGGTAAAAGCAGAAGCAAGAGAAAGATAGTCTAGGCTGCTTCCCAGGGAGTTTTCACGCACTGAAAACCACAAGAGTGTCTCCATGGCTCACTTAATGGAGAAGGTACTTGAGACCTTGGGACTGATTTGTCTAACTTTGGTGTAGTTGGATTCGTGTCAAATATAAGCATCAGTACAGTGGAACCAGCCAACTTTCTGAAATCTTTCCCTTGGTTCCAGACACCTCCTCTATGGTGTTTATACTAACCCTGGAGCTAGAAAATCCTCTTGAATCGGATAACTATGAAGACCTATATTTCCTCCAGTCCATCTTAAACCTGTTCATTCATCCCTTAATAATCAACATGATGCATTAACTTTCTCCCTTTGACTTTCAACTCTTAGCTATCGCCTCCCGAGTCCTTCAGCCCAAAGATGCGTTGAAATGGCTGATGCTGTACAGCTGTCACAACCAAACACTCAGTTTAAATGTTACTTCTTCCTGGAAGAATCAGTTATTGTCTTAATGTTGCCCCAAGCTGGTCCCCTCAGACCACTCCTGGGGACTCTGCCACAGTTGCTTGCGCTGTTTCACCTCTTAGATTTTAATACATATTAGAAAAATCTAAATGAGATTTTTCATTGGGGTAATTTCAATTTCTTCCCAAAAGATAGGCAGGGAAAGCAGCGGGATGCTTTGCCAGCTGCAGCTTTAGCACTTTGATGGAAGGATGCAAACTCAGTCTTTATCTCTTTATGGATCACAAAGGCCTGAACTAATTAGTACTTATTAGAAAGCCAATTAGAAATACATTTTATTTCTCCATGTGGTGTAAATGGAATATACCAAGGTTGATTGTGGACCGAGATATGCTCTACAGCACTAATGCAGAAGCGGCAAGTGCAGGGTCTGGAGGGCGCTGCACCGAGAACGGAGGTATGGTTCTCTCTTTCTCATATGCAAACTTGACCAAATGCTATGCATGGTTGGGTCTATGGCTAATATCCATGTGCTGTGGGGAATAAATATCCTTTCCTACTTTTGATCTAACATCCCTAGCATTCCAACAGATCGCTCACCTAGAGTGTTTCCTTTACTTTCTCATTTTTCTTCATTATCAAACCTATTCAGCCAAGATTTTATGTAACTGGGTTTAGACACCAATAACCACACAGATGTGACGTCTATTTTTGAGAACCTTCCATCTTCTTCTCTGACAACCCTTTTACTGTGTTATCCAAAGGTGCTCAGTCAGGGTTGATATAATACCACCTCCCACCTCCCACTTTAACCACTCTGTCTTGTGCTGGCCTTAAGTGTGCTCCTAACTTTCCTCTTAGAGATGCTTTGCCAATTAGCTAGGTGATAAATACAAACAACTCAGATCCATATTCTTCCATAAATTTCATATTCACTCTCTCAATATTAGAATGCTAGTGACTGTTTATCAAATATAAAATTCATTATATGTCTGTGTATCAAGCCATTTGTCCATCCATCTATCCGTCCATATCTGTATCTATGTCTGTATAACCCTCATTCCCTCTCCCTCCCTCGCTCTCTCTTTTCTCATATGTGCGCACTTTAATAACAACCTATATAGCTTAGGAGGTTGGAAGAGTGATGTCTTTTCCTGTCATATGCCTCCTTTTGGTTCAGACTCAGTAAGTAAACCATTTTTGGCCCTCCACTCACAATCTGGACCTTATGTGTTTATGTTAAGTGTCACCTCTTCCCTCATTAGACAAAATGCTTCTTATTAGCCAGCACTGTGCCCATACTGAAATGGAGATCATAAGCTCAGTAACCTCTATGTGGACAAAAATTATTTGCTAATTATCAGAAGTACTTGCTCAGGAACTTGGTTCTGCCCCACTGTTACTGCTGAGCTGACTAAGCCATCTGCTAGCCTGCTTTCTTTTATTGTACAGTTTGGGGCCTCCCGTGTGTCATTCTGAAAGCTGCTATTGCGACTCCCTAAATTACTTTCCACTGCTCATATTCTTTATTGCCTTTGTCTTATTTTAGAATCTTAGATTGTTCTCATTCTTCACCTGTCTTTGAGCTTAAACAAAATTGGCCTGGTTGTATGGGTCACCCTTTATGTGGTCATTCGAAATTAAATGAAAGCTTTCAAACAGAAAGGTCTAATAAAGACATTAACTTATTTTATCCTATAATATCAATGCTTTTTTTGAGGGTGGGGTAGGGTGGTAGGGGGAGATTTTCATGGTTTGTAACTCTAATCTAAAATGCCCAAGAAATTCCATCACCCATAAAGTGAAAAGCAAACAGACATCCACAAAAAAAGCACATTCCTTATGCCCCTAATATTGCCTTCAACACACTGGCTACCTGGCTGACATTTACACTGGTATTTTCTTCTAGTTTTTCCATGAGATTTGCTTCCTTCCCCTCTTTCAGTCATCTCCCTGGTATTAACTTGTTATAAGTAGAAATCTGTGGCATGTTTCTTCTTATTTCAGGTGCCCAGATAACACATGGATCCTCACCTGTCCCTAAGATCAGCTCTTTCTTTTCATTCTAGGACATTATGCTGTGCTTTTTTTTTATCTCCTCTTATATATCTTCATGTTAAACAATCAAGGTTTTATACCCATCTTGTGTTGATTAATGAACCTTAATTCTTGGAAGAAAACTCTGAGACAAGATTTTTGAGTCATTCCTGACTCAGCAAAGCTTCTAGCATTCCCCTGTCCTCAAAGCCCTAATATGAAGAATGTCCATCTGACAGAACCTGAGTTCATTGCCCACAAATTAAAAGTGTAATTCTTTTTCTTTTCAAAGACTCAGGCATTTGAGCACTGGAATGCTCAACTCTGAGGTCCCCAACTGCACAACATATTTCACATCATCCTTCTGTATTACATATTATTCACTCTTGATATTATTCCCAGCCACGTTCTTTGTTATTATACAGATTGCTGAGGTTACATTTTTGTAGACATTTCTCCAGTACCATCCTCACTTTCTCTCTGATGGGTTAAACTTCTGCCTGTCTCTTTGAGTCCTGTTCTAGTCACTTTGATGCATTGTGATTGACAGTTTTTCTGACCCCCCCCCCCAGGCCTCAAGAAAGATCTGTTAGTGCAATGCCAGTTCTCCCTCCACTTTTCTCTGGTGAATGATTGGGCAGGTGCTCCAGAACTTATTACCCAGCTCCCCATTGGTCCTGCTGGGAACACCCAGGTGCAAATTGCTTTTGCTCTTGGGATCAGAGTTAGCTGCCCAGGTAAATGTGGTTCCTGCCTCTGTATGCAGAGAAAGACTCCAGAAATTTTTAAAATTTTAAAAAAATATTGTTTTTATTATTTCTTTTTGAGAGAGACAGAGCACAAGCAGAGGAGGGACAGAGATAGAGGGAGACATAGAATCCGAAGCACAGAGCCTGATGCAGGGCTTGAACTCACAAACTGTGAGACCATGACCTACGCCGAAGTCTCAGACCTGAGCTTAACCAACTGAGCCACCCAGAAGCCCCTAGAATTTTTTAATGTGGGATGGGTCATCAGAGATTTCTATAGTTCCCTAGGAGCTAGGACTGTTGGCGTGTTACCACTTTCTAAATTACTAAAAATGCATTTTTGTTATTTATCAGATGGATTGGATATGATTTAAACTTCTTTAGTTATGGTTTTCATATCTAGAAATTATGCATGCATTTTTATTATCTTTGATGGATGTAAACTTTTTAGAATTTGGCAATCCTAAGGAAGCAAGATTATGTCTCAGAAAGATGAATTCTAGCTGTTTCTTCTATCTTTAGTTCCTTCCTCATAGGCCTGGTCTTCCCCAACTCTGGTCAACAGAAATAAATACAGCTTTCCTTGCCATATGAGGTCACAAAGCACCATTTCACCAGGGGTACCCCTGGGCCAGGTGCTCTCACCTGGACTATGTGAGCCTGAGCAAGTTATTAATAATAAACTGTTCTCTGAATCCTCACAAGGTATATGTGCAGCTATGCAACCTTCCTGTAAATATCTCCCCACTTCTTCACAGAAAAGGATTTCAGTACATTAATCTCAGCTTCCCTTTGTCATAGATATGCACAATTTCACCCGCATGTCGTTCAGGAATCTATGACAACGCCTTCCTTCTGTCCATCCAACTGTGTCACTACTAGTAAATGTGATCCCTCAATGACACGCTAACAGCTTTTATCCTTGGCCTGTGTATCAGTATTGCTGCCAAACCAATGCTCATCTTATCCTCCAGAATAAGTCAGAAACAGCTCCCCTGCTAAAGCTGACTCTGTACTCTCAACTCTGGAATCTGAATCACAGCTAAAAGGTTTGTGAGTCATGGCCACGGTTTTAATACCGAAAGTTCCCAGGGCCAATGTGCCAGTGTGGGCAGTCACTGGCTTCTTCTTCAACCCCCATCCTGATGATGACTCAGCTTTCAGCTCTTGTGATTTGCCCTCTTCCTTTTCATTAACCCTTCCAGATCTGTTCTTCCCTCTGTCATCTGGTTTCTCCTTCTGAAACTTTAGGGGAATTAACTGATTAATTCACCCATGCCAAAAAATTCAACTGCTTTTCTTAAATGTTTATTTATTTGAAAGAGAGAGAGAGAGAGGGAGGGAGAGAGAGAGAGAGAGACAGCATGCAAGAGTGGGGCGGGGCAGAGAGAGAGGACAGAGAATCCTAAGCGAGCTCTGTGCTGACAGAAGTGAACTTGACTCAGGACTCGAACTCACAAACCATGAGATCATGACCTGGGCTGAAGTTGGATGCTTAACTGACTGAGCCACCCAAGCACCCCCAGAAAATTCAACTTCTTAAGTCTAATATTTCCCCATCCTTGTTATTTTTCCTTCTTCCTTCTTTTTCCTTCAAGCAGCAATTCCCCTCATGTGGTCACTTGTCTGGCTACTCCCAGCTACTCCTCAAAGAAGCATCTCCCATTCTGATGGAGTCTGTGCTCTTCCATGATATTTCGTACAGCCCTGACTTCCTCTGTGTCTCTTACAGCTTCTCTGACCTCCCACCGCAGCGCTCTCTACAGTTGTTGAAGGAGTTGTCTCTCTCCCTCCTTTGTCCTTGCAAAGTGGCCATCAGGCTTAGCTTATGTATCTCTCAGATTGGGAGGATCTTGCCCAAATATAAAACCTCAATCACATGACTAGACTTTTAGGGAACCAGTATTCCTTATGCATCCCAAACTGTCATTTCTAGAATGGACAGGGAAATTAAAAAATGGTCAATGTAGGTGACAAAAATATTCAGGACAAAACAGAACAATATCCTATAATCAAGACTTTAAATTACAATGGCAGACAAAATAGCAGGTGAAAAGAAAGCAAAGAAGCATCTTTCTTGGTGGATGGGATAGTGCCATCTTCCTACCTTCACCCTCACAGATACTAGAATTTTCTCAGTAAAAAGCCACAGACTTGTGGGATTCCTTTACTAACCCCTTTTCTCTCCTAACCATGCTTGTTGCCACTAATACTATAAGTGAGAGCAGATAGGAATCCCAGCCTCTCTAGAGCATTCAGGGGCTCTTTTTTTTTTTTCAATATATGAAATTTATTGTCAAATTGGTTTCCATACAACACCCAGTGCTCATCCCAAAAGGTGAGGAGCTCTTTAGATAGGAGGAGAAGGCAGCAGAGAAACATCCAGACTAGCCTTTCTGAGTCTCCATCACAAACAGCTGGCCAGTTTCTATGTCAGATGAACAATAATTTCATGTACATTGCTCAAAATTCAGTAAATCAAAAACTATATTGACTTTCCATGAAAACTGGCTCACTTTCTCACTATTCCATTCTCCTGCATTGTGGTGTCTTTATTCTTTGGTTGAACGAGAACTTCAGGTTGGCTTCCTTTCCCTATCCCTGATATCCAGTCTGTCACTACTCTTTTTAGACTCTTCCTCCTTCCTCCTCCTCCTCTCCTCCTCCTCTTTCTTCTTCCTCTTCCTCTTCTTCTTCTTTTTTGTTCATTTTAAATTATTTTATCTTTTGCCATCTTAGATCAGATTACCACACCTATCTGGTGGATGGGAACTATGGCACCTTGTGTTTCCTTACCCTTGCCTATGTTCTTGGGCAATGACACTGACCACCCCAAACCCTGCTCTCAGGACATCCTCTCTCATTCAAGGATGCACCATGGCTTCATTTCATCACTATACCAAAAGCAACCAACCACACTTACCAAATTTAAAGGTGGAACACTATTCAGTACTCCCTGTAGGATTGCCGTCAATCTTTGTTTTTTCAGTATTATTTTGTTAAGTATATGAAGCGCATGATTGCTCTGATGCCTTTGTTCTTTTAAGTATTATGTAATATCCTATTTTTGTCCCTATTGTTTCTGCCTTAAATTCTAATTTGTCTGATTAACATTACCAAACTAAATCTCTTTTGATAAACATTTGTATGGTGTCTCTTTTTACTCCTCTTCATCTTTAATCTTTCCGTATGATTTTAAATTGTCTGTTTTAAGCAATATATACCTGGATCTTTATGATATTGAATAATCTATCTTTCAATAGATGGTTAATTCATTACTTTCATTGAATTTTATTTACTTTTATTAATTTTGTTTGGACTAATTTCACCATCTTAGTTACCATTCTTTTCCTTGACTTTTTTTCACCTTTGCCTTTTTCTGTAATAAAAATATTTCTGCATTTTTGTTTATATATTTGTTTTCTTCCACTACTTTGGTAATTAGAACTTGTGTTTCCATTCTTTCAGTGACAACTCTTAATTTTTTAACATATAGATTGTATCTTTTGATACTTATATCCTTCTGTTGACCATGACAACCATATCAGTATGATTTAACACTCTCTGAAGAATGACCCTCTCATTATCTTATGGTTATTGGTTAGATTGTGGTTTACATTTTTTAGTTATTTTAAGGTAAAAAAAATAAATAAATGTAATGTCCTTTAATCAAATTCTGTTATAATTGCTTTTAACTTACCCAGTGCATTTAGCTTTTAATGTGCTTTTAAGAGTTTCTATTTTGATCTCACCCTTGAGATAGTTTAACTGGTTTTTAGATCATGCTGACGATTATTTTTCCTCACCTATTTGTTTATCTGCCATTTTGTTCTGGATAATCTATCTTTTCTGTGTTATGAACTTTAAGATTTTCTCTTTATCTTTGATATCTACAAGTTTATTATGAAGTGAATGGGTATGGATTTGTTTTTATTTCTCTTTCTAGGTACATAGAATGTGCTTTCAGTCTGAGTACTCATGCCAGTCTTTTCTTCCCAACTGTTTCCTCATTTTCTTCTGCTGGAACGCTTACTAGATATACTCTGGTGGTTTTCACCTGGCCTTCCTGTCTCTCAGTGCCTGTTCATGTGTATTTTCAAATCAATCTCTCCCCACCACCACCACCCCACCCCACCCCAACCTAGCCCCAGCCATTTGCTTCATGCTGAGTATGCTGTATCTTAGCAATGTTTTCCAAATGTGTAATATGTTCTTCCACAGTTTATCCTGTATTTTGGATTTTTATTTTTATTTAATTACTATATTCCTCAATCCCAAAATTTTAGAATTGGTTCTTTTCTATATCCACCCATTCTAGTTTTATTTCTGCCTTTTGTTTCCTACTTATATTTTATGGTTTCATTTATCTCTTTATGCACCCTAAATGTAGGTCTTTGTCCAGACTTCATCTATGCTGATTTCTTGTCCAGATTTTTTTTTTGTCTACTTCCTTCCTTCTTACCATTAGGTTTCTCCATGTGGCTTAGAGTTTTGTTTTGCTGGTTCATCCTGTTTGGTTGGTTTCTTTCTCTCTTGCTCTGTCTTACATCTTCATCCTTCCTAGTCCAACCATTTGTATCTGCTTCTACCTGGTCCCTGGGTTCCAAGTGCAGAACCAGACTTTATAATGGTCATTTGGGGACCTAGTGTTTTGGGGAGAGGAGAGATGTCACAGATGGAGCTCCTTATCCTGAGACTGTGCCTCTACCTCCTACCTTCTTGGATTTCCAATTACCATCATCTGTAGTCCCTAGGCAGCAGTCGATAAGAGTTTTTCCATATCTTTTTGAGAGCTTAGAGAGCCCAACCTCAGCCCCTGGCATTTGTCTTCATCTCTTGATTTTTTTTTTTTTTTTAAATCTCTTTTACCCTGTAGGAACTTAGTTCCCATTGCCTGCTGCCTGACCTGGACTCCATCCCACCCGTGGCTATGACCCTGCTTACCACTTTGTATTTTTGTTTCACTTTTGTTCCATGGAAATGTTTTAATAGTACTTCAACTTAGCTATTATAATTTTCCCATTTAATACTTAATCATTTCTTGGTATTTGAAACAGATGGGAGGTGTGCCAAAGCCCTGCCTGCCTGTACCAGCTTGACCACAGTTCAACACTACTTCCAACTACTCACCAAAATAAGATGTTTGGTTGAGTTAGGAAACCAAACACCTCTGCCATGCTGTATGCAATAACATATTCAAGTCTTATGAGCCTTATAACTCAACTCCCTAGTCCTTGGCAAAGGCTTCACCAAAGGCTCCAACCCTTAAACCTTCGCCTCTCCTTTGAATTTCCCAAACGGTGTAGATCTCAAATAGAAACTTAACATTCATAGCCTAGTCATTTTATGAACTATTTAGAAGGCCCATGCTTTACAATAACTTGTAATTAGTTGAGACATAACTAAACTAGTTAGTAAAACCAGATAACCCCCAATTAATGCTGATTTTATTGTGCCTTATTTATCAATTGGTTGGTTATTACAAAAAGTGACCAAAGACTTCCTCTCTTTGACATTTAGAGGCATTTGTGCATATTGCTATTATGCATCTATTTCTATAAACATAATATAATAAAGAGTTCATTTGACTTGTAGGATTCATTTTAATAATGTAGTATAGTTTTTGGTTCTAAACCTATATAGTTTTAAGTTTTGAATTGGACCACTGTATTTTTCAATTATATTTTATTGAATTTTAGAAAGGAGAAGAAATACATCTTATTTATTTTTTGCAATCAAATATATTAATATATTTTTTCTTTTTTATTAGGTTTTTATTTTAATTCTAGTACGGTTAATATACAGTGTTATATTAGTTTTAGGTGTACAGTATAGTGATTCAACAATTCTATACATTACTGTGTTCATCATGATAAGGGCATTCTTTAATCTTCATCACCTATTTCACCCATCCCCCACCCACCTTCCCTCTGGTAACCATCAGTTTGTTCTCCATTGTTAATAGCCTGTTTCTTGGTTTGCCTGTATCTCCTGTTTTCCTTTTTGCTCATTTGTTTTGCTTCTTTTTTTTTCAAGCATTTTACTTCTTAGAATTTATTGTACAGATATATATTTGAGGAATGACAAAGAGAAACAGAATAAAAATACCTAAATGTCCATTAGTAGCGGTCTTTCAAGGTAAGTTAGAATGTTCTGTTAAAAGTCATGTGAGTTCAGGCGCCTGGGTGGCACAGTCGGTTAAGCGTCTGACTTCAGCCAGGTCACGATCTCGTGGTCCGTGAGTTCGAGCCCCGCGTCGGGCTCTGGGCTGATGGCTCAGAGCCTGGAGCCTGTTTCCGATTCTGTGTCTCCCTCTCTCTCTGCCCCTCCCCCGTTCATGCTTTGTCTCTCTCTGTCCCAAAAATAAAAAAAAATTAAAAAAACGTTGAAAAAGTCACGTGAGTTCTATATGTACAGATATGAAAAGATTGCTTAAAGTCTGTTACAGAATCAGATGTAAAGTTACCATTTATATTATGTATAAACATGCACATATTTACTACACCACATGCTCAACTATGCATACATTATCTTTGCATGAATACATACAAGAAACTGGTCACAGAGGTTGCCAGAGATGAATTTACTTTTAACCAACCATGTGTTTGCTTTTCAAGCTTTTTACTATTATATGGATACCTATGCAAAATGGAGAAAATGTTTCCATTTTCAATTCATTTTGCCATGTTAAAGAGTATTTCCAAATCTGGAGGATTTACAAAGACCTCGCAGCATCTTTCATCAATGTCAAGAATCTACTCATAAAATGTTCCATTCGGTACCCATAGCTTAGCCTCTAATTTTATTTAATACTTTCACTCATATTTTCAATCTTTACAGCTGAATTATAAGCCCCTTGGTGGCAGAGAATGTCCTGCAGGACCTTGAAGAAAGGGACTCAGCTCTGTTTGTTCATGTGAACCCAGGGTCTGGTACACAGAAAAATCTCAGCAAATGGTTTGCTGTGTTTGTTTGTTTGTTTGTTTGTTTTGCTCCATCAGTTCATTTTTATTTTCTTCAATCTTATCTGTAGTAGGTAAATAATGGGAACAAATACCTGTTACTTGTGAAAGGCTTTGTTCAATTTGACGCACAAGCTAAAATCAGGAGTAGATTCTTAGTACACGGAGATCAAGATGATATGATGAGCGACTATTATTTGGGTTGTTTGAGGGAGCTTTTCATGTATCTCAAAGTTCCTCAGGCACAGGGTTTTGTCTTCTACTTATTTTTACATCTCCCTTAGTGCCTAACAAAGGAATGCATACCTACGTAGGTACTCTACAAATTCTTGTTGCGTGAATGCCACTTTCAGAGACTCCTATATGGTGGATGTGAGAGCTCGAAAACTCCCTGGAGAAATCAGCCTAAAATGGGCTTGGGGAGACTGGCATCTGCGTAAAGCAATACTTTAGTATCAGGCGTTGGACTCTGAGATGTGCTACTTTGCCAGTAGGATCATCAGTGTGGCAAACCTATTTCCAGTGTTAATATTAAATTCTCTATCTCGTTGTGTCCCCTTTCCCTGGTCCCTTAAGTCCAATGGCTTGACAGTTTTAGATAATGCAAAACAATGGTAGTGCTTGGTCTTTGTCTGATTTGTGATTAGGTTTTTTTTGTTATTTTCGTACTTTAGCATTTCATCCGCCTCTTGAGACTTTGATGCTGGGCACATATTTTATTTATCTGAATTTTAAAATGCTACCATCCTTTGTGAGAAAAGATAAGTAAAAGTGCTTTTTTGGTCCCCCTGTGGAACTGTTCTTTGTTTTATCAGTAATGCATGTGCTAGGGAACAATTTTAATGGGATCTGTTCTGAGTGTCTGAAGGACACATGCAGATTGGATTTCATTCCTCAGTGAATTTTCACCTGAGAAGATTGCACCATCCTTACTATACCCATGCTTTAGCCTTTGCATGGCTGTGGTAGACTGAGTAACAGTCTCACCCCCCACTCCCCAAGATATTCATGTCCTGATTCCCAGAACCTATGAAGGTTACCTGATGTGACAAAATAGTATTTACAGATATGATCAAGTTAAGGATCCTGAGATGGGGAGATTATCCTGGATTGCCCAGGTGGACCCAATGTAATCATAAGAGTCCTTGTAAGAGGGTAAGCAGAGGGAGATTTGATGAAAGGAGAGGATGAGGTGATGTGACAATGAAAGCAGAGAGTGGCGTGATACTCTTTGAAGATGGAAGAAGCCACAAGCCAAAGAATATAGACAGTCACTGGAAACAAAAAAAGCAAGGAAACAGACCCTCTCTTCAGAGCCACCAGAAGGAGCCAGCCCTGCTGACACCTCGACTTTAACCTCATGAGTACCCTCTGGCTTCTGAAACTATCAGAGAAAACAAACATGTTCTTTTAAGCCATGGAGTCTCTGACAATTTGTTACAGCAGCAACAGGAAACTAATACATGCCCCATATAGTGTAAGCATCCAACTTGCTTATATAATGACAAAGAACCCTGGAAGCTCTCATTGAACAGTTCCTTAACAGCCACAGAGTCCAACAATCCAAGTACTATTTGAATCCCTGTTATGTTATCCATGGCAATGATCACTGGAAGTAGAGGGAACCATCCATCTGGAACATAGCCCGCTTTACCTCTGACAGCTACATTCAGGGGGTAGATAATATACAGTACAATAGTTCTTCCTGAGAGAACCTTCATGCAATGGAAGAAGAGAGCCAGATAGGTTTAAATTGTGACTGCATCTGAGATCCTTCAGCAGCACGAGGATAAAAACATATACCTTACAGGGTTGTTGAAAGGATTAGAGATCCTGGCAGAATACCTGGCATGTATGGGTCACTAACAAATGATAAACACCATTATTTTTATTGCGCACCAAATAAATTTGCTTCAAATAAATAGCTTCATCCAATTACACAATCCGTACTTTATCGCTATACAGGAAAGGTCTAATCCTTCCTCTTACATAGACAACCTTTGCAATACTAACAATAGCAATGCGTCTTGTGAGACTTTATCTAGTCCAGTGAAACCTTTCCAGATTCTTCAGCTGTAGTTCCTATGTCATGGTTTAAATCTCCTCCATTATTTTCTAATCTCAAGCTCTATCCCATCCTTAGTGTAGAAATAAGACACGTGGAATAGGATCTGTTTGAGGGGTTCACAGCACCTGTGAATGGAAAGACAATATATAAGCACCCATGTTCTCCATTAAGGCTATCATGCAGCTGCTATGACTCAGCGTGGAAGATGGGCCTGTGGGTAATAACCTGCCAGATGATAATCTCTGTCTTTAAACTGACATTTGAGGGATAATCCTCAAATTTATAGTCCAGTGCCTAGAAAGTAGGATAGACTCAGGAGGAACAATTTGATATATATATATAGTTATAAATATAAATAGTTATATATATATATATATAAACTTATATATATAAATACACTAATTATGTATGGGATCTCTAAAACATAGTGCAGTGGCCTCTCCGATTTTACTTTCTTGGGATAGAAAACAAGTGGTCTTAACCTGCAACAAAATATTCCTCTAGTTCTGCCTTTCTCATTTTGTCATTGACCTGCATCAAACCCATTGATAACTATCCTGCTTAGCTCTTGCCTCCCTCCGCAGCCCTCACCTCCTATCCCCTTGCTTTTATCTCCTATATCCCCACCATAGCAAACTTCCAGCAGCTTGGCAAAGTGCCACTTCCCCTTGCCCATAAGTCAATCTGCCTGGTACAATCTTCTCCCCCTCCTATGTCTATTTCACCTCCTATTTCACTGTCAAGATCCATCTCATTATTCACCTCACTCAGGACCTCTTCTTTACCCATCCCACCCCATCACCACCACAAGGATGAATCAGAGCTCCTCTGTATGTGGATAATACCATGTACTTGCTGCCATCATAATATTTATTTATATCTTGTTGTATTTGATGATCATGTGTCTCTCTCCCATGTGAGTTTCTGAACTTCTTAAAGGTTGGGATTTGTGTATTGCATGTACTTAGCACAGAGCTGGACTATGCAAAGAGTTCAATGTGTACATGCTAAATGCAAAGATAAGTGCTCACGAGTTCTCTGGTACTATATGTGCACCTTTGCCTAACCATTCTGTGTGTCTGGTGTTCTGTCATTACGTCACCAACAGGGATTGTCACACAGCCATCTCACATGGTACTCTAGATACCAGAGCTATTCTAGTACAACTTCTCCATGGAGTAAATGCTCAAATAGACCCAACAAACCCATAACTTTGAAAACTGGAAATGATTTACCTAGGAAAAACAGCATGGAACAACGCTTTGAGCTCTCTAAACCAGGTGGTATCTTGCAAACTAAAATGTGGTTTCTGATTGATATTGGGTGCTTGAATTACTTAACCCTGCCTCCCCTTTAATCAATTAATCATTTATAAAAAAGACCAAATAATATAAATGATTATTTATTTATTGCTTTTATTCCTTTCTTTAAGCACTCTCTAGACTAGTCCATATTTCAGTGCATGTCAGCCCTCTTCAATCATTTTTTCTTGACACACACTGATTTCAGAATTTGGTATTTATTGCAACCTACTTAATGTATTGCGGTGTGGGGTATTTTTTTCCTAATAGCATTTAAAAATGTGTGCTTATACTTCCATAAGAATTGTTACCAATTTTTCAATGCATTTGTATTTGATAATTTTTGTTTCAAAAATAAATTGCAAGGTCTTCCACAACACAATTCCTTTGGTTATATACTATACAGGGGAGAAAATCTGTACAAAAGGTTATCACTGTAAGTTTATGTGGAAAAAGTAGAGAAAATTTTCTTTCACACTTTCTAGCAAGTCTTTAGTAATTCTTATTCCCCTGAATTAACTAATCACTGACGCTTGTTCTTAAATTTGTTTAACAGGTCGGATAAATGCTGACTCAGCATTTATGGCTTAAGAGAGGTAAAATTTATGTGTGTCTCTTAAACTCATTGGATAAAAAACACAAATAGTAAATCTAGGACACACTTCACACAAGTCACCAGAGGAGATGAATAGTGTCAGATGCTAAACATGGGTCTTTTCTGAGGGAGAAAATTTTGTCAGTTTCCAATCAAACACAGGCAACTGTAACAGCTATGCTCTCTGCTCACTACCTGCCATGTCACTTAACTGCTTGGTCAACAGTTTCCTTTAGAGGTGCACAAATAAGCTTTAGTTGGGCCTAAAACCACTTTTTTTGCTTATGCTCAAGCCCCATTGAACCAACCTAAGTAATTAGTTGCTTTTCGGCACCTGTGTATAACACAAGAGACTGGGAAACATCCGGTGGCTCGGGGGGAAAACTAGCAAGCAGGACAAGTCCCATTGGTTTGTACAATAAAATGGCTCATGCATAGAAAAAGTAAGCCATCTAAATAGAGCGTGTGGAAATTTACTAGGACTTCTGATTCTTTTCCATGGAAAAATCTGTTTAGTAAAAACACAAGATAAAATTTAGACTATTTTCTGATTAGATGAATGCACAAGAGCCTGGGAATAAGAACATGCTAGAATATAACAATCAAATTAGAAAATGGGCAAAAGACATAGACACTTCACTGAAGAGGATGTACAGATGGCAAATAAGCACGTGAAAAGATGTTCCACATCAGTAACCGTTAGGGAAATGCAAATTAAAACCACAATGAGCTATTACTACACACCTATTAGAATGGCTAAAATAAAAAATAACAAATGCTTGCAAAGATGTTCAGAAACTGGATCTCTCATGCATTGCTAGTGGGAATATAAAATGGCACAGCCATTCTGGAAAAGAGTATGGCTGCTTCTTATGAAACTAACCACATACTATAAGACCCAGAAATTATACCACTAGGTGTTTGTTGCAGAGAAATCAAAATGCACATTCACACAAAAACCTGTACATAAATGTTTGTGGCAGCTTTATTCCTAATAGCTAAAGCCTGGAAACAATCCAGATGCCCTTCTGTGGGTGACTAGTTAAGCAAATGGTGTTCCATCTGCAGCATAGAACACTACTCAGCAAGAAAAAGGAACTTTGGATTAATGATACACAGAACAATTTGGATAGATCTCAAGGGAATTATTTGAATTTAAAAGGTTATGTACTGCATGCTTCCATTTATATAACATTCTTGAAATAGCCAAATAATAGAAATAAAAAACATATTAGTAGTTGCCAGCGTCCAGATAGTGGGAAAGAGAGAAGTAGCCCAAGGTATCCTCATGATGAAACTGTTCTGTATTTTGACTGTTGTGGTGGTCACATGAGTCTACACATGGATAAAATTGCATAGAACTAAATACACGCACACTAAAATAAGTGCATGTAAAACTGGTGAATTTTGAACACAGTTGGTACAGAGTATCAGTGTCAATTTCTTGCTTGTGATATTGTAGTATGGTTACCATCAAGGGAAACTGGATGAAAAGTGCATAGGAACTCTGTGTTACTTCTCAAAATGAAAAGTTAAAAAAATTTTAATGTTAGAAAAATATTTGTAGGTTACTGATTGATAGGATTACAGTTTTAGGTTGATAAATTTGCTCTTCTGAAAAACGGTCACCTTAGGGTTTCAACATTACTCAGGGTTCTAAAGCAATGGATGACAGACCTGGACATCACCCTCAATTTTTTCCCTGTTTTTATCCTCTTCCACACTAACTCATCAAGTTCTACTTCCTGTACACTCCTTAAATATTATGTCCTCCCTTGTTTCTACCGCCATTGTCTTGGTACAGATCATCATCTTTCCTTAGAGACTATTCCAATAGTCTCCAGACTAGCCTCAAAGTCTTTGTTCTCCTCTTCATTGCAGTCCATTATCAAAAGTGTAATAAGCTAGTCCTCTTTCTTAAAAAGAAAGTTTGCCTTTCGTCTACTTCATTGACTCCCACTTACCCCCAGGATAATAAAGAATTCTTATATATTAGAGAGAAGCCCCAACATGCTGGAACCATTACCTTAGTATCTACCATTATTTTTCCCACATGATACTTGATACTTCAAGGATTTTAAACTATATGGGATTTCTATTCACACCACAAGTACTTACGCTTCCATACTTTGTCCACACCCTTCCCTCTCCCTTGAATGATCCATTCCACCCTCTTACCTTCCAAGCAGTCTTCTGCAAAACCTCAACTTAGATATTAGCTTCTCTATCAAACCTCCCCTGAAAACCTAAGTAGAATTCATCACTTTCTTTTGTGTCTTGAACATACTGTTGAATTTATAACATTGGTTCATATGTGTTGATGTACATGTCTCTTTCCCTTCTCAGGGTGATGAACTCGTTAAGGACAAGCTCCATGCCCTCTCATCTTTATCTTCTTATGATCACACACAATGTTTATCAAACAATAGGCACTTGATAAGTGTTTGATGAACTGAGTTAGAGAAAAATTATGGAACTCCAGCAGTCTGATTGACTTGGCTGTAGCTATTTGGTATCAGTAATGAGAATTACAGCTGTGATTAATTGCAATGATGGTCCCAATTAATAGCCTCCCATTACAATGTGACTTTGCAGCTCCTCCCATCGGGAGGGGTAGTCTGTTCCCTCACACCTTGATTCTGAGCTGGTCTTGTGATTTGCTTTTGCAAACTGAAAGTGACAGAAATGTCAGTGTGCCATTTCTGAGCCTAAGCCTTGAGAGACCTCTTGTGATTCTGCTCTCTCTCTTGGAAAGCTGCCCAACCACTATGTGAATGAGCCAGGCTGACCTGCTGGAGGACAAGAAACCACATGAAGGACAGCCCAATATTCCTAGCCAGGCTACTCCAGACAAGCCTGTAGTGAGCCAGTCCCTAGGACAAGCCAACAGAACTATCTGTATGACCTAAAGTTGACAGGAGATTTATAAGTGAGCCAGTTGAGACTAAGAAGACCACCCAATTGACCTGTAGATTCATCAACAAAACAGTGATTATTATTGCATGCCACTGATGTTTGATTGTTTCTGATATAATATTAGTTTGGTAATAAATAAAGATGTGAAAATTAGTACCAGAGGTGGAATGTTGATGTAACCAACATCTAAAGTATGCAGCATTGATTTGGGAAACAATGTGTGAGTAGAGGATGGAAAAACAGTAAGTACACTCTTAGCAAAGGCTGGAGAAATGGTGTAAATATTGTTTTCAAAGCTAGAAAAATGGTGATCTGTGTTATGCAACAGCAAAATTACCTGTAAGTGGTCATCCCTGCACATTACATGAAGTGAAAGGAGCCAGTCATAAAAATCCACATATAACTCCATTTGCATGGAATGGCCAGAATAGGCCAATCAGTAGAAATAGAGGTGGAATTTGAGGAACTTAACAGAAGGCCATAGGGTAAAGGAAGGAAAAATAAGTTACAAGGAGGAAGGCAAACCACAAGAGACTCAAGTACAGAGAACAAACTGAGGGTTGATGGGGGTTGGGAGTGGTGGGGAAAATGGGTAATGGGCATCAAGGAGGCACTTGGTAGGATGAACACAGGGTGTTGGATATAAGTGATGAATCACAGGAATCTACTCCTGAAGTCAAGATTACACTGTATACATTATATGTTAGCTAATGTGACAATAAAATATTATATATATGTATATTAGATTAATTAATGTTTGCCAGGGGCTTGGGGAAGACAGAAATGGGGAGTGACTTCTGGTGGATATAAGATTTATTTTTGGAAGCACAAAAATTTTCTAAAATTAGATAGTAATGAGAGTAGTACAACCACTGAACTGTACAATTTAAATGAGTGAATTTTAGAGTATGTGTATTATTTTTCAGTAACGCTGTTATTGAAAAAGCTATCACCTGCTGCAAAATAAAACATGCTTCATCAATCAATCAATAGATTGATCAATCAAGTATCATATATACACACATACATATGTATATATACACACATATACATGCATATATATATATATATATGTACATATAAAACCTAAAAAATGCTTGGTTTTGGTTAAGTGCATTCTCCAGGCAGAATGTTAAAAGTGTTAGCTGGTCACTTCTAGCTGCATATGGCAAGGTACATAATCAGAAGATGATGTAAAGAAAGCACTGGACAGTGTGTAAATGACTTGATGGATTGAAAAATAAAACACTTACTTATTTCCAGTCTCTTTAGATAGCAAAAGATTCTTAATGTAAAATTCTGCCTGAGGACACAGATCAAATCAAGGGTATCATTGTGTGACCATTTGTTTAAACCTCTGAAATAGTTAAAGGACACATTGAGACAAATGATTCAATTGCCACTGAACCAAAGGACTTCTAAAATCTCTCAAAAACGGAATCCCAAAGTAGCAGTTGATAAATCTAGAGAGCCATATCTACAGAACAATCTTGGGTATTGGCTTTGTCCAATGAGGTGAAGAAAATAATCAGATTAATTAGGAAGTTAGATAGGCAAAAGCACTGCCATTCTAGACTAAAGGTGATTGAGATTGTCCAAAATGTTCAAAATATTCTGAGCATCCTACTTTCTGTAGGCAGAAATAGGTTAAGAACGTCATTCATCAAAAAAAAAATCCATTCATCTGCAAATATGGGTTATTTCTTCAGATGGAGCCAATGAGGATGATGGAAAAGAAGAACATCTCAGAGGCCAGGGACAGGATCTCGGAGGATGGCATAAGAACTTCAAAACAAACAAAAAAAGACCAAGGAATCAGTCACAAGAATCAGAACCAAGGTTCCTCACCACCAGCCAAGGTCCAATCAAGAAACACTCCCCATCTCCAGAGTTGGAGGTACCTGGTAACATTTCCCTGATGAGTTTCAGAACTGCTATGGGTCAGTTACTGCTAGTGTCTCCCATCCTCTCCCTTTTTCAAAAGGAGTTTTTATTGCAGTGATTTGCCCCTGTGCCATTGTGATATGCTGGGTCTCTGGTGACACGTAACTTGTCTCTACATTTCACAGACCTCTGGATCAAGAGGATACACATTCCAAGAGCCACATGCAGAGCTGATATTAAGTTTAATCCATGATTGGTTGAGATTTTGTCAGTCTTAGCAGAGTCTGACTATATTTTGCGTGTAGGAGGGCTATGAATTATTGAGACCAGAGGCAAATTGCTATGAATTGATTGTAGAGATAACCCCAACTAATGGCATCTCTATATCTGCACTCTGCAATGTGACTTTGCTGCTATTCCCATCAAGAAACAGAGGCTAGCTCCCTAGCACTTGGATCTGGCTAAATTGTCTATTTGCTTTGACTAATATAATATGGTGAGGCCAAAGTTATGCCAGTTCTGTGTCTAGGTCTTGAGGACTTTCACACTTTCACTTTCTTTTAGAATCTTGCTTCTGCTAGGAGAACAAGCTTAATAAGCCTGCTAGATAATATGACAGACAGAGTATAGAGTAAAGAGTATGAGAGAATTCAATTGCCATTGTTATTCCCTAGCCAGTGACTATAGAAATGAACCAACATCCAGAAGCAGAGCCACCTGGCCAACTTGCAGATGACTGCAGATGCATAAAGAAGCATACCAAGATGTACTGAACCCAGTCTAAATTTCCAGCCTTAAGAATTGTAAGACAAATTAGTGTCTATGGGTGTAAGTTGCCAAACTTGGGGCAGTTTGTTATGTAGAGATAGTTAACTGATACAATAACTAACATAAACTGGGTACCTACTCAATGTTAGGCATTGTTTTATACACCTTGTAGGTATTAGTTCATTTATTCCTTACAAGAACTCCGAAGTAGGTGTTTTTATTATCTCAGTTTTACAGAGAATGAAACTGAATTAAAGAGAGTTGAAATAATTTGCCAAGGCTACCAACCAGAAGGTAGTAAATCCTGGGCTCAAACTCAGAAAGTCTGGAGAGAGAGTCCACGCTTTTAAGCAGTATACTATACGATTGCTTGAGCAAGCAACTTGAGACAAACACCTTGATTTATTTACCTTTGTTTCCCCAATGCTTGGCATCAACTAAGGGCTCTAAAAATACTAAATTTTCCATTTGTAACAACATGTATGGACCCATTTTTAATTTCTACATGTTGCTAACTATAAGGAGCCATTATCTGAGGAATAAAGTTCAAGTCCTTTAACATCTATCTACAAAAAGCAGCCTATAATGTAATTTCCTCTACCCCTTTCCCTCCATGTACACACTATTCCTTGATAATTCTCCATAAGGATCTACCAACGTGTTCAAGTATTCAGTAAATATTGAGTACATATGGTTTGGCAGATACTGGACCTCTTGCTTTTTATGCATTACGGATGGCTCAATTCACACAACTCTATGAAGTATTTTACCCTAATTTATAAATGTGCGCAAGTATATGATTTTTTAGTATACAAGTACAGTTATAAGAACAGAACCAAAATATCAATGATTTAAACAATAGAGAAATTTATTTCTCTATTGTTTAACAGTCCAAATATAAACTGTCCAGGGAAGGTTGGAAACCCCACAGGGTTGCAGATCCAGACAATTTCTATCTTTTTGCTACATTAGCCCCAACCCACAATTTTTGCTATATGGCCCAAGATGGGTGCATTGGCCCCAGCCATCACATGTGGATTCCAGCCATAAAAGAGAAAAATAAAGGCAAATAAGAAAGCATCTTCTTTCCTTTCAAGGAAATGACCCAGAACACACCCACATTTTTTTTCCATGTTCCATGGGCCAAAACTTTATCATGTGTTCACATCTGGTAATAGGGGAGGCTGAGAATTATAATCCTTAGCAGAGCAGCCATGTTCAAAAGTTTAAAAAAATGTGTGTAATGTGAGAATGAGAGCATAGGCACTGGGGACTACTGGTCACTGTTGTCGCACCCACTGGGTCACATCCAGGTCACAGAGCTAGAGAGTGATAGAACTGGGATTTAATAAATGTGGGCCTGCCTCTGCCACCTGTGCTTGGTGCATTGTGCTGCCCTTATGCTTTCCTCTCTCTTGCTCCCTCAGCAAGTTGTTTGTGCTTTCCTCAGAGCACTTGCACTGTCTGTGTTACAGTCGTGTCTGTGCCTCTTTGTCTCAACCACAAGACAAGACATCAGGACATCCTGAAGTCACAGAGCTATTTTAATCATTCTTGCTCCTAAGCCTTCAATATAATCCTAATGACCATTGTGTGCCAGGCAGTGTGCCAGGCTCTGCATTCATTCACCCCCCCATGTGAAGAACACTGTACTGATGTACTCGTTTCAGAGGCCAGGAAACGGACACTTCAAGAGATTAGGTAACCTGCCCGAGATCATGCAACTAGAAAGTGTCCAAATGGAGATCTGGAATCTGCACCGCTGGCCTCCAAATCCTCTTTTACACTGTCTATTCCGGACCAAGCTCAGCCATGGAAAGTCATGATTTACATACAGCCCTCCCATTCACTCAGTAAGCCACTTAATTATGCCACTGAAACTATTCCCTTGGGAATTATAAAGAATAGTTGTTTTGTCCGTGTTCTCCAAGATTTTCTGGGTCAGTTCTCTTGGTCTTCTTCTGACAATTTACTCCTTTCTTACTTATCCTTATCCAGGGGTTTCCTCTCTGCTGATTTTATTCTTTTCCTGGGAGGTTTTTTTCTCTTTCCTTCGAAGGCAGGTACCCCACAAGTATATTCTCTGAGCTCTGCCCACCCTTCTCGTCCTCTCACTCAAAGACAGCATCCAGAACACTCCTTTGGAAGCTCCAGTCAGCCAAATTCCCGATGGGTCTTCATCTCTCCCTTCCATGTCTCCCCTGGTGCACATCCACCTGCCCGTGGACACCTCCTCCTGTTAACTATGCTAGCCATCTAAACTTGTCATGTCCAAAATGGAACAGCGTGCCTCTGTCTCTCCTCCAACCCAACCCCAAAACTAAAATTAAAACATAAATAAGGGGCGCCTGGGTGGCGCAGTCGGTTAAGCGTCCGACTTCAGCCAGGTCACGATCTCACGGTCCGTGAGTTCGAGCCCCGCGTCAGGCTCTGGGCTGATGGCTCAGAGCCTGGAGCCTGTTTCCGATTCTGTGTCTCCCTCTCTCTCTGCCCCTCCCCCGTTCATGCTCTGTCTCTCTCTGTCCCAAAAATAAATAAACGTTAAAAAAAAAACATAAATAAATTGACTCTTGCTTATTTTCCTTCCTATATCAGGGTATCATTTTTTTCTGTATTTCACCAACTTTAAATGCCATAGTTGCATCTTACTTCTTTTTCTCCTTAGCCCAGTCCCTTCCCCTGCCCTTCTATGGTTCTTTCTTTTCTTACTCTATTGTTACCCTTATGTCAGATCCTGGCCACCTGTGACAGGGCATGACCTCTCAACAGGCCTCTCTGCTGCCCCCAGATCCATGAGTGTGGGCTGGGACTTGGGGCCTATCTCCCTGCAGCCCCCGTCTCCCTCGTGGGTTCCCATAGAACTGCACCTTGGCTCCCTTGGTCCCACCCAGCCTCCTCCCACTGGCTTCTGCCCAGCAGTCACTGCTACCTTCTACTCCCAGCAGGGGCTAGGCAAAGGCTCAGGGATGGTCACATTTGGACACATGTGCCTTGCAGAATCTCAGGGCGGAGTATGGCTATGGCCCTCCCTGACCCAGACTGGCTGTACCACTGACCACTGTATGGGAATTTGGCAGAGATGAGCTTCTCATCCACCCTGATCCAGGAACCTCGCACCTTTAGGTGCCCTGAGGCCACCCATCTGCTATGGGTTGAGGCAGCGGGCCGTGGGAAGGGAATACGTACGTGGCTTGACTTCCTCACCACCAGCCAAGACAAAGCACACTTGTACAGCAGCTGGTGGGAGGGAGAACCCAGAAGCTGAATGACGGGCTCTAGCCAGGCACCCATGGAGCACAGATCTTCCCCTGAGAGGACCCTGGTGCCCTGTATATTATCCCTAAAATACCCCTTGAACTCTAGTATCTCCTCACTTACTGGACAACCTGGAAAACAGGCTGCAAGTGCTTTAACCCAGTGTGTAATTTCTCCTTGCTCTGGACACGTGAACATCACCAACATCCTCTCTCCCTATCTCTTTCCTTCCTCCTGCTTGCCTACCTTTGCTCATGCTGAACTCCTGTTGGAAATGCCAGTCCACACCTCAGCCCCATTGGATTCTACTTACCTGAACCCTGTACATCTTGCAGGGCTAGGTAAATCTCTCCTCCACGATGTCCCCATGATTCCCAAGGGATGAGCTCTCCCCTCTGAATACGTACATCACTCCCATACATTTGGCTACTTTACTGCCTTATATTTTCATCGGTTACACATATATTTCTCTTCATTCTAAAGGAGATTTTAAACCTGTTGAAGTATCTGGGTCTTAAAGATCTTTGACTACCATCAATATCCAGCACAGAGCTTGCACACAGTCAGCCTACAGTAAGTAGCTGTTGATTGTTAGAATGTGGACAAGGTGTGCAGAACAGACACTCCAGGAGGGTTGGCCAGTATCTGCAAGAGTGTGGAGGTGGAATACGTGTAAGGGACAGAAGGAGGCTGCAGAGAAGGGGGTAGAAGCTCGAAGAGGAGACTTCTTGACAAGAGCTGGGGGTCCTGGTGGGGAAGTGAAACATTTAAAAAAATCCCAGGTCACCGTATCTAATGAAATGTCAGACTGGTTCTCAAATCCTCTGCACAATTTTGCATTCCCACTCCAGTAGCCTCCAGGTGCTGTTCTCATACATTGATCTCCCTAATTGTATCTCACTGTTCGTTTGAAATGTGATTTGCAAATCCAGCCCACTGCTTCAGAGCCCAGGTCCTGGCAACTGCCTGTGACTGATTCAAACGAGACTGTTTGAGGATACTCTCCTTCCCCCACCTCGTACATGTTTGCTGCAAGTCCTGTCTCTCAGAAAGGGTCTTTGTGCCACTATTTTACAATAATATTTTGGATAAAATGTTCAGTTTCTTCTTTGTGATTCCAGTCAGATGGAGAAGATCTGAGCTCAGTGTGCAGGAAAGGGCAGAGGATCTGTAATTTTCCTTAAAACAGTTCTTGGCCAGAGCCCTTGTCTAATTTGTATGATGCATTGCTTGACAATGTTACGAAACACCATGCTGGCCTACAAGGCTAATTTATGGAAATTACAAACATGCATGGATTGGATTCTTTTTTATATTATAAAGTGGTCTGACGTTTTGAATTTTTGTTGGCTTTTTAGTCTCTGAGGGATGAGTGAGCCCAGAAACTTCCTAACGTTCCCATACATCAGAATCTTGCTAATCTTTTGGTGGTCTGTGAGTCCAAAAGCAGCAAAGCCTTTGAAAATGCCTCCTGCATTCTGTTCCACATTGCATTTTAAAGTTTCTTTTTGATGATTTTATTTTTGGGAGACCTTCAGAATCCTGTTTGTAAGTTGGCCATTTTGTTCCTATTGCTTGATATTTCACTAACATCTCAATAGACAGTACATTCAGCCAAAAGTACTCTGGACTCATACATCAAAGAAATCCTTAATGAAAGTACATTAAAATCAGCCTTCAGGGTCTGTCTTAAATCACTAGAAATACATTTACACTGTAAAAAATTTAATTGAAAGGATTTTCTTTTTTTCAAAAATGTATGTAGTGATCTGATCCTAAGTATATTCCAAATCCAAGGTCATCTTCATAATGAAGCAAATAGCTACTGATTTGCTTAGCTTTGATGATAAATTCCATTTTTTTTCCCAGGCAAAATATAAGCCACCAAGGATTTGTCTATTAGGAAATAAGGTTGATGCACTGGGTTTGTCTTAATTTACTATGTAAGTAATTGTTACTTGAGATAATGTTTAAATAGTTCCTAGATACTCCTTTTATTCAAAGAAAGGTAGCCTATCACCTGTTTTCATCTAAATGAACATGCTTTCTAAATTAAAAAAAAAGTACATTTTTTTGCTTCTTTAATTAATCCCTTCTTCAATCCTAGAGACCATAAAAACAAAAGCAAAATATTTCTTAAAGTCACGTATTACTCTCTCATCTTCTCCTTAAAAATGTCAATCAATTTATTCTGAAATCTTCTTGTAATTAAAGTATGGAATATCTTACTTTTTATTCATTCATTCATACCACAGACATTTTCCCTAAGAATTCTCATTTCTCCATTCCAATTTTGGCTTTGCAAGCAAGCCTGCTATTTATTTCTGGTACTGTTCGATGTCTCTCAATTTAATCCTCAAATAATTATATTCAAACATCCAAAGAGCACAAATGTAGCAGCCTAACTATTTAACTCAAATTCTAAATCACAAGTTATTCATGTTAATGGTTATAATGAGTTTTTAAAGCATATATTACCATTATTTAACATGCCAGAAAAGGAGTTCAGTGTTTCTTTTCCTCATGAAATTTCAAAAATCACTAGAATTAAAATCACATCAGACATGTTTGGCTGACCTGTGAGTATCACAGGGCAGTGGTCCTCGCTTCCCATGATTTGGCACCCTCTTTCTCATTCAGTGTTCTTTTATGTAGAGAGGAAACAGCAACAGAGGATCAAATAACTGGATCTTTTCCATTTTTTTCCATATTTTGTCCACACATTTACACAGGTCTAATTGGCAAGATATAAATACGATGATCTTTTTCTGAAAGGAGAGCCTGTGGCATCATTCATATTCTCCATACCTTTATACATGCATACACACACACTCATGTACACACACACACACACACACACACACACAGGATCTGTTACTGCTCCTTGTGAAATTACTCCAACTGTCTATCCTGGAAAAACTAGGAATATGTCCTTACTCTGCAGCAAGTCAGCTCATTCAGACAATGAAACCCTGGAAGTTAGGACTTGGCACTTGGCTTTATTCTCCTTCCCAGAAAAATGCAAATACCAGCTCTGTGACCAGGTTCTGTATCCTCCTCACCACTCCCTGCCACTACCCCTGCCTCATCCAGGTCTCGTTGCCAAACCCAAGCCTGAACAGAGGAGAAGAGCCACAAACACAGGGGGGTGGGCTCAGACCAACAGTGGAGCAACAGGTGCAGAGGACTCGGTCATAATCTCAAAAGGATTCCATGTCCTAACACTGCTTTTGTTACTGACTGGACCAGGTTCCTTGGACACAGCTAGAGTAGAAATGAGGCCAAGCCCCAAATTTAAAGGCACAGGCAAGGCTTTGTTGGGGGCAACAGCTGCAGCTGAAAGGAGACACAGTCAGACAAAGGTGTCAGACTGGCTCCCTGAACAATATCCATGGAAAGGTTTAAAGGGGCTGAGGTGGGAAAGGAATGATGTGTAAACAGGTAAGGGTGGGGAATCCCAGTAAAGTGGGAGCGCAGGTGCAGTTGACAGAACATGATCTGGGTGTGGTTTTTAGCATTAAAATGAGGGGAGATGTTAGTGAAAGGTCAACTTTGGTGACCCTCCTGTTTCAGATCAGTTTGAACAGGTCTGGGCTTGCTCCTTGGTCCCAGCTGTACTCTGGAAGAAAAGCAACAAGAGCCAGTGGAGGGTGCCCCGGGTGCATAGGGACTGGTTGCCAGAGTCCTTGACTGTCTCACTTTCCCTTCTCCTTCCTGTTTCCAGGCAGGGTTCTCACATACTGGCCTCCTAGGACCAAATTTCTGATTTTCTTTAACCTCTCTTAAGCCTTCCTTTACTGGCCATCTATCCCCATCTGCTGCTTCAGGAATTTCTCTCATTTCCTTTCCAGAACAAGGTGGACTATCAGAGTCCACTCTGCAGACTCACCCCAATTCAGCATCCTCCCCTAAATTGTTGGTCTGCGGGGTGGTAACTATACCCATGATTTTGGAAAAAATCTCCTTGTTAGGTGTATCATCAGTTCTCAGTGGTGAGCAAGTTAGTGGAAGGCTATTTGGCATACGGGCTTTCGTGAGGATCATCTAACTGTAGTGCCTGGCATCTCAGCTATTCTGGCCACATGCATATTCCCTTCTGTCTGACTCTAGCCCAACATTTGAAGTAAGTCAACAAGGTAATCTTTCTAATACCGATTCTTCCATCAAAGGCTGCTTGGATTAATAGGCAAACATTCAGGCTTTGACCGTATCAGACTTTCCTTTTACTTACATTGTCTTCTAAAATGTATTATGTAAGCCAAACACTATAACTGAAATTTCTACTCATTCAGAATTAGTTGCCCCACCTGCCTGTCTGACCAACAATGACTCAGTGGGAACTTCTGTCTATCAATATCAGAAGGTCTTCAGGATGTTCTTTTGGCTGTTTCCAAAGTCATTCCAAAAAGCATTCCTTCAGTGCTGTAATAGAGGCCAGATTTGGTATTCAACAGCACAAAGACTTTTCTTTCTTTCCTGCCAACTTGAGACATCCTTATAGCTTTAAAGGACAAGAATATTCAGTAACTGCCAAGACTGAATGAATCAGCCCCCAAAAGCTATAGTAAAAATTATGTAGGAAATAACAGGCCAAGAAAACCCAGTGCAAAACAATGGTCATTTTACATGTAAATTTCATGGCCTTCATATTACAAAAGAAACAAACAAATTAGTAGAGACCTTAGCCCCAAGGAAATTAGTTTGGAATTTAGAAAGTGTGACAAATACATTTAAAGATTTTAACAAAACCTGGCATTTTTAGCCAACACACAAGTCTTGTATTTCATCAAACTTTTCCTTAAATCATAAAATGCTCCATTATGAATATATTGGAAACATGATGAACTATTGTTTTTGGCTTCTTTGCAAGAAAGCAATAAAGTTGCCTTTTTCTTGGCTGTTATCTAGATTCTTGTCATTATCCATGACATTGCATGAACCTGTATTATCTTTAATTTTGTTTTTGCAAACTAATAGTCGTAAGAAAATCTCCTTTTTTCACTTAATGATTTGGTTTATTTTCAGTGTCTTTTTCAGTATGATCTCAGCTCCTAGGCAAAAGGGAGTTGAGAAACTTGTAGAAGATTGACAAGGGCAGAGGACTGCAGTTGGCAGGTAGAGGCACAATAAAGCCCTGATAAATCTATAAAATTTTGGCTTAAATATCTTAAGTACCATTACTGTTTAAAACCTGCCCCAATATAATGGTAGTAGGGAAAGAATTCCAAAATATTGGCCAGTTTAGTGGGCATTCCCTTTCCTCTGGTGACCCAACACCATAGGACAAATACACTTAGGAAGCTGAACAATGATATCTGACTGATGTGTGATGGCTACCCTGTAGGGGTACCCTAAAGGGTTTAGGCCAAGGTGGCTAAATGCGTTCTCACTAAGACAAACCCTTTAGTGACTTCATATTCACTTTGGAGTCCCAACACCAGCCACTCTAGATTCTTGTCTCATTATCTCCTGCTCTGGGCATATTATTCATAGACAAGGTGGGGGCTTATGATGGCAACAGAAAGAGAAAATTATTATTAAAAACATTTCAAGAACCCCAATCTCTTGCAAGTTTAGAATATGAATCAGGCAGAAAGAAAAAGCTTCATGTTTGTCAAACAAAAAGCATCCTGATAGACAAATAACATGGAAAGTTTAACATTAAGTTAAGGCAAAAAACAACCAGGGCTGGTAATGTTGTCCATCAAGGAAGGAGACGGGGGGAAATGTGGGCAAATGCTACCAGCATGTAGACAGTGACCTGGATAATCCAGGACGTTCCAGGTAAGGGAACAGTGCTTTCCCATGCCCTGACTCCCTCTGTCTGTGGGCGCCACTTTATTTAAAAATCTGTCAGTTAAAACTTCAAAACACCTACAATAAAACTGAGGGACCTACAGAAGGTACACCTGTAAACAAGACTCCTTCCCTTTCAAAGTCCTAACGAATGACAAAGGACGGGTGGTAAAAACCTAGAAATAGATACAGTATGAGTGCTGTGAGGGGGTTATTTAAACAGACCCTGAGGTGAGGGTGGGAGGACCCCAGAAAGCATGCAATTGGTTCAAATCTTACAAATGAAGAAGGAAAGAGATTTGTTCAAGATCCCACAGTTACCAGGGTGCCTGGGTGGCTCAGTGGGCTGTCAGACTCTTGATTTTGGCTCAGGTCATCATCTTGGAGTTGTTGAGTTAGAGCCCTGCGTCACATTCTGCACTGACAGTGCAGAACCTGCTTGGGATTCTGTCTCTTTCCTTCTCTCTGGCCTGCCCCTCGCCCCCCCCCCAAATAAATAAATAAACTTTAAATATAAAAAAGATCCCATAGTTACCAGTAGAAACTGAGTCTTCTACTTCCTCCATTATGTAGCACTACCTCTCCAGGACTCACATTTCTGAGAAATAATGAGATTAATGGAATTAGATAACTCATAACCCAATTTCTCATTTCTCAGTGAGATCAGGAAGGGAACTATGAAGTCAGGATGTGTGTGACAATGAGATAGGGCAGTTCAAAGAGGACCAAGGGTAGACAGGGGTTAGTGCTGATATCTATCAGGGAGGGGACTTCTGTCCAGGATCTGGGAAGTCTGCAGAGGTGTGCAGAAAGGACTGAGAATTAAAAGCAGGTGTGCAGGAGCAGCCACACAGGTCAGCAAAGCAGAACAGACGAACCTGTTCTGATGTGGTGCTGAGGAATAGAATATTTACTCAACCTAGGTCAAAGGCTCTTTGTTTTCCAGTTTTATGCTGTTAGAAACACAAAAGACTATTCCAGAGAGAGGCATGCTTTACAGGTCCTGACAAACGCTACTCACAGAAAATACTGGATATAGGCTTGTTAAGAATGAGGATTTAAAGAATCTAGCCGACTTCGCCAAATAACCAATTAAATTAGAATTAATTATTGAGAAGAATGTATATACATATATGTACATACATATATATTTGGGTCTCTGGAAACAAATAACAAAACCAATTAGAGCTACTTTGCATCCAAAAAAAGAGGAAAAAAAAGAAAATTTACTCTCAGTATACAAAGTCACTCTATGGAACTCAAGGTCAAGCAAGCCTCAGGCTTCAGCAAGGAACTAGAATAGAAGTTGCTGGAACTCTCCACTTGCCCAGCCTGCTTTGCTCTGTAGATTGCTTCATTGTTCCCTCTCTGCATTTTGCCTGTGCTGCCTGACACTGGGCAGGAGGCGGCCACCCCCAAATCCACAGGTCACCGTTCAGTCACAAGCAGATTCTGATTGGCAGGACCACAGACCTACTGCCAAACACCTGAAAAGAGAATATGTTCATTCCAGCTCAATTCCAGAGTCCATCACTGGCCTAAATGGCTCTATCCAGGAAAAGTGTTCCAGCAGAGGGAGATGGATTGGGGGCTGAGCAGATGGTTTCCAGAAAAAGACCTGGAGGTAGGGTCCTGAGGCATCTACTATGTATTCATTCCTTAAATTTAAAAATTAAATTTAAATTTAAATTTAAATTTAAAACTAGGGACCTCCAAGAGCTTCTAGGCCAAACCAGTGATTTTGTAAATAAAGAATATGAGGCTCTAAGAAGTGAAATGCTTGCCCAAATTTATAAACCATATATATGGCAAAGCCAGAATTAATCTGAAGTCCTCCTATTCCTTCATTCCTTCATTCAACTCATGTTGACTTACAGCTTGTCAGCTTACTACATGTCAGGTCCTTGGCCAAGGACTAGAAATAAGTGTTGTATGCCAAACAGGATCTTCTCCTTCCTGGAGTCTACAGACATGTGGGGGAACAATCACACAAATAAATAAAAGTATAACTCTCATCAGTGTTAAAAAAATTGACAGTACCAATTTCCATTTTGCTGTTAGATGTCATTGGCTAGGTCAAAAGAGTAGATATCAGCACTCAGAAGAGGAGTTGCACCTAAAATCAACTTTGACAGGCATGATATCGCCAAGATGGTTGCATAGGAGGCTTCTGACTGGCCCTTCTTTCTATGGACACACTGCAAATATAGCTACCCACAGACTAATTGCCTCTGAGAGAAATCTAGAACTAGTTGAGTGACTCCTGCACATTGGATGACACAGAAAATACCCACATCAAAACACGTAGAAAAGGCTGAGACACTCTTGCTATAAACTGCACCCAGGACACAGTGACATGCATTTGGGAAGGAACCCCCAAGTCTAAGCTGCTCCTTGAGGACCAGAGGATTTGGACGATACTTAAGTATCCTAACTTCTAAGGCTGCCACTCAAGGGACAGTCTCTCACACAAGGGACAGACTCCCAAATCACCTAGCTCTGAGAGTCAATGAGGTTTGTATTTACCAGATCCATAGCACTATAGTAAACAAAAAAACAGTTGTTAGATGGACATCTGAGCACTCCCCTTGGTTATATCCCCAGCTCAGCGCAGAGGGAGTAGGGAAAAATAGCCATCCCTCAGTTTCTTGCTGGAAGGGACTGCATACTTTCCAAGCTGCTGCCTGAAGGTCCAGCTTCTAATCAGTCCGTTGCTAGGTGCTGACGAGTTCCTCCCCAGAACCCAAAAAAACTGGTAAGCACTTTCCTTACATTCTCCCTCCGGCTCACTCTAACAATAAAACCAAGTTTCCAGCTTCTCTCTGGAAGGAACTTGTTCACACATTTAGTGCCCCAACTTCTCAACTTTTGTGGTGGCCACCCAAGGGATAAGCCCTCAAATCACCTAGCTATGATAGCCAACAGGGCTCAGCATTCACAGGTCTATATTAAACAAACAAATAAAACAGTTTTCAAATGGGTGTGCAAGTACTTCCTGCAGATATTTCCCACCCTGGGCTCAGCACAAGTACCAAATGGAAATAAAGAAAATCCCATTTACAATAGCATCAAAAGTATTCCTAAAATACTTAGGAATAAATTTAACCAAGGAAATAAAAGAACTATACACTGAAAACTGTAAAACATTGTTGATAGAAATTGAGGAACACACAAATAAATAGAAAATATTCCATACCCATGAATTGGAAGAATTCATATTATTCAAATATCCATAGTACCCAAAGTTATCTACATATCCAATTCAATTTCTCTCAAAATTCCAATGGCATTTTTCACAGAAATGGAAAAAAATAACCTTAAAATTCATATGGAACTACAAAAGACCCTAAATAGCCAAAGCAATCTTGAGAAAGAACAAACCTGTAGGCATCACACTTCCTGATTTCAAACTACACAAAGCTGTAGTAATCAAAACAAAGTGTAGCACAGACACATAGGTCAATGGAACAGAATAGAAAGCTCAGAAAGAAACCCAAGCATATTAGTCACTTAATTTTTGACAGGGACGCCAAGTGGGGAAAAAATAGTCCCTTCAATAAATGGTGCTGGGAAAACTGGGTTTCACATGGCCAAAAAAAAAAAAAAAATGAAACTGGCCCCCCAACTTATACCATACAAAAAAAAAATCAACTCAAAATGGACTAAAGACTTGAACATAAGACCTGAAACTCTAAAACTTCTCAAAGAAAACATAGGCAGTAAGCTCCATGACATTGGTATTGGCAATGATTTTCTTTGGGTTTACACTGAAAGAAAAAGTAACAAAGACAAAAATAAAGAATGAGACCACATCAAACTTAAGAACTTCTGCACTATAGGGGCACCTGGGTGGCTCAGTCAGTTAAGCCTCCGACTTTGGCTCAGGTCATGATCTCACTGTCCATGAGTTTGAGCTCCCCTTCAGGCTCCGTGCTGATAGCTCAGAGCCTGGATCCTGCATCAGAGCCTGGATCCTGCTTCAGATTCTCCATCTCCCTCTCTCTCTGCCCCTCCCCTGCTCATGCTTTGTCTCTCTCTCTCTCTCTCAAAAATAAATAAAGATTTTTAAACATTTTTTAAATAAAATAAAATAAAAGCTTATGCACCATAAAGGAAACCATTAACAAAGTGAAAAGACAACCTGTGGGGGAAAAAGACAACCTATGGAATGGGAGAAAATATTTGCAAACCACATATCCAATAAGGGATTAATATCCAAAATATATAAAGAACTCATACAACTCAACAGCAAAGTAAAGAAATTTTATTTTCCCTAAATTTAAATAACATTTTATTTTGCTTAAATTTAAATAAAAATTTAAAAATGAAAAAAAAAAAGGACCTGAATAGATATTTTTCCATTTTCCAAAGAATACACACATTTAGGCAACAGGTACATGAAAAGGCGCTCAGCATCACTAATCACCAGGAAAATGCAAATCAAAACCGCAATGTGATATCACCTCACCCATGTTAGAATGTCTATTATCAAAAAGACAAGAGATAATAAACATTGGTGAGGATGTGGAGAAGAGGGAACCCTTGTCCATCACTGGGGGAAATGTAAACTGGTGTAGCCAATATGGAAAACAGTATGAAGCTTCCTCAAGAAATTAAAAATAGAACTACCATATGATCCAGAGATCTCACTTCTGGGAATATAGCCAAAGGAAACAAAATCATTATCTCAAAAAGATATTTGTACTCTCATGTTCATTATAGCATTATTCACCATACCCAAGGTACAGAAACAACCTAAGTTTCTGTCAGTGAGTGGATAAATAAATAAAATGTGATACATACACATTTATACACAACGAAATATCATTCAGCCTTAAGAAAGAAGGAAATGCTGCCTTTTGTGAGAAGATGGATGGAGCTAGAGAATAATATGCTAAGTGAAATAAGTCAGAAAAAGACAAATAATGCATGCTTTCCTTATATATGGAATTTAAAAAAAGAAAGAAAAAAGCCTTTCTCATAGAAACAGACAGTAGAAAAGTGGTTCCAGGGGCTGCAGAGTGGGAGAAATGGGGAGAGACTGGTAAAAGTATACAAACTTTCAGTCACAAGAAGAATAAAGTCTGAAGATCTAACACATAACATGGTGACTATAGTTGAAATTTGCTAAGAGATAGATAGAACTTAGGAGTTACCACACACACAAAAGGTAAATATGTGAGGTGACGGATATGTTAATTAACTCAATTGTTGGAATCCTTTTTACAAAAAAATTTTAACGTTTATTTTTCAGAGAGAGACAGAGCATGAATGGGGGAGGGTCAGAGACAGGGAGACCCAGAATCTGAAACAGGCTCCAGACTCTGAGCTGTCAGCACAGAGCCCGACGCGGGGCTCAAACTCACAGATCCCGAGATCATGACCTGAGCTGAAGTCGGCCGCTTAACCAACTGAGCCACCCAGGCGCTCCTGGAATCCTTTAACAATATACACATGTGTCAAATCACCACACTGTATACTCTAAATATACTACAATTGTATTTGCGATAAAATAAACTTAGACACTTCATAATTTCATCAATCAATATAGTGTGTGTAGACATGTTACACTATTATAAAATCTTGAGAAGTGGTTTCAAAATCACCCATAGCTGTGGCACAGCCCTCAGTGTGTGTGACTGTTTACCAGCAAACAGCATTTTATCAATAGACATTAATTTTTGTTGAATTGGCATTGGCTGAACATTTGGAAACAATGAAAATATTCCATCAACTCAGAATACAGTCTTTTTCAAAGATTCTTATAGTACAGGCATCCTAGATATTTCTTTTTTGGATATCTGTGGCTCCTTAACTGAGATGTTGTCATCAAAAATGTAAAAGCCTATGAAAAATTAAAATGGCTTTGGTTTGGCTAAGGCCCTCAGCTGAAAGAATATCATCACATGTCTTCACTTCTCTTGTATGTATGGAATTGTACTTTGGAGATTTTTTTCTTTTCTTCCTTTTGACTAAAACCAAGTCAGTTGCAAAGTATCCAGCCGCCTTGCTTCTTAAGAAAGTACTCTTGATTTTTAGGTGTCATTGTTCTCTCCCATTACCATGCAGCAGGTTTCTTCTCTAAACAAGTGGCATTCTTAATCTTTCCTTCCATTCCATGCAACACAAACTGAGCTGGAAAAAAATAACTCCAAAATAGCATCTTTCTATTTTTGCAGTTTTATATGATTATAACATGCTAGAAATGTCACTATAATTATAGCAACAAATTATTTCAACAATCCTCACAAGTGATGCTATTTATAGACACTTGGAGAAGTATACAGAGCATGAATCGACCCTGGCGGAAAATCTACTGAATGGCTGTGCTGTAGCCTGGGGCGGGTACCACCTGGCACCAGGTGATTAGATGTGTCCTGTGGAAACGAGGTTCCAGGAGTCTTCACTCAAATGCAAAACATAAGAAACAGAATAAAGGGAAGAGGACATTTAACTGATTATAGCTTGGCATTCACTCTGCATTCCTAGTGTGTTAGATACTATTTTAAAAAATTACAATCACTGTTTCACTCTCTTTCAAGACTTAAAGCTGACTGTTCTATCAGAGAGACCTCAGGTTCAGGAGAGGTAAATGGCAAGGGAGAAATGTTTAGGTCAGGAAAAAGAATGAGATATCCACCTATCTCTTATCTGTGATCATTTATGGACTATTGAAGCTGGAAAGAATACAAATAGTTACTATGGACCATACTTACTTCGTTCATGGCAGTTTAAGCAGATTGGCTGGACGTGTTTGTTTGTTACTGGGTTTTCCCTTTTTTGTTTTTAGTTTCTTTCATTTTATGGTTTTTATATAGTATTGCTTAACAAAGCTGTACATTCAGGGATGAAGTAAATTTCACAGTGGCTCCTTTAACCTCTACTGCTCGGATGCATTTGCAGAAACTGCACTTTAGCTCAGAGATTCAGCCTAGGATGAGATTTAGAGAGCAGGGAAAACCATTTCATCAAAAGTAACCCCTCAGTAAATCACAATTTGCTCCAAAGTATCTGTGTTTTTGCATATTGGTTGACGAAGCTCTCTTCCTGGGTCACTGAGTAGAGTTGACAGTGCTGTCATTCTGAGAGCAATGGGTAAGTAGCTTCCCTTCTCTTCCCCAAAACCTGACCATGCCTCTCCAGGACACCTCCCAGGAAAGTGTGAGCACCAGCTGCAGTAGCTGATAATGACAACCCTGTTTGATTTTTTTTTCCTAGCAAACAAAAAAGATGTCCCTAATTTTCCTAATCTCCCTGTGAATGTCCACCTCTGTGTCATTAAATGTTCACCTACAGAATTTTAAACTCTATCAGAGATTGCTTTTTTCCTATCTGTATTTCTCTGGTGTGCATTATTGCCTCGAGTATGCAAAGGTAAATTTGCCATTAGTTGGCTGTCATTATGTTGTGGGAGTATACATACAGAGTGAAGCTTAAGCTTAATGCAGGGCACAAGGTTGAACTTCCGTGACTGTTGCATGGTGCCGAGAAAGTGATCTGGGGACACACTTTATGGGTAAATGACAAGTGCAAGAAAGGGGTCTCCAAGGCAGAAGACAAAGATTTCCGGAATTAATTGCTAGTAGCTTCTTCTGATCCATGTAAAGGACCAACCTAAGTAGGAAAAATAGTAACAATAAGAACAACAAAAAAACCAAACCCAACAACATGTGTACAGCAGGGACTGCAGCCGCAGCTCCATTTGGAATGAATAAACATGTGTTAATCATTAGAGTTTGAAACTGATCCCAGAGTATGTTGCATTATAGCTACAGACGTGAAAAATGCATCTTTGCACAGACAATAACTATGAATGCTTAGATGGCGACAAAGCCATCCCTCATAGTGCGGAGCTCAGGATGGGCTGGGGAGGACAACGCGATGTTACAGGTCACATTTAAGGAAGGAGGAGATGAATTTTCTTCAGAAGCAGCAGGATGTTCCCTGGCACGCAAACTACGGGCTTTGTAAGAGAGCTCCAGATGGATGCTGAGAATAAGATACTAAACACAGCAACACCATACTAGTTGGACAGCTACCTGACAGCATTGGAAGAAGCCTGCAGAAAGGGTCCCTTCATTACGCTAATAATACACGGGCTTATGTGGTTAACTGAAGCCAAGGGCTGGGGATAATTTTACAAAAAGGAAAAAAATTTAGCTGCCATGGTAACCTAGACAACGACAGATCTTCTGGATGTGACAAGATTCCAGGCTGAATTACACAAAGTCACCATAAGCCCAGAAAGCAAAATGGATTTAATTAGTTGGTTAAAGTCTGCAGTACAGGAAAAATGGCAACATTTGTCCTTTATTCTCTTTCCAAACTAACAACATTTCGCTAGTATGAGCGTTCCTAGAAAAGGAGCATTTTTAGCTAAGCACGTGATTGCAAAACGATGCTTCGCATGGGAAATCCCCAAATTTAAATTCCCTCAAAACTCCAGATCCAAATTAGCCATGACTCCTTGAAGGATGAATAGAGAATAGGCTTCATGACATGTCATTACTAAACATGGAGTCTTCAAATGTCCCTCCCTGTAGCCACAGATGCCAAGATTACCACTTCCTAATTTTAAGGCTATTAAGATAACTATAGCGCAGGAAACTTCTTCATCTTATTAATCAAAATATATTTGGTAAGTACATATGGCATATTGAATATTAAATAAAGCAACTCTCAACAGAGAAGATTCCTATAAACTAAGATTTACTATCCAAAACAACAGCCGTGTTATCATAGCCAGGCCTGTGGGGGGATATTAAAGGGCACTGAAAACTTTTCTAAAATTGGAAGACTTGTGGGGATGTTGCACATGTATTTTGCCTTCCTATAATTTTCTTTACCTTGGTGTCTTAACTGTGTATTATAGACTATTACGATTATACAATTATTATTACTACTATTAATAATAATTATTGTTACTATTACACCTGCTCTATAACTCTCTTCTTTTGGTTTTCTAACCCCCATTTCTGGGTAATCTTGGTCCCATTCATAGCTCCTCTTCATGGAGTCCTCGTTCTCTCCTTTTCTGCTGTCAGCTTCGACTCCTCATCTCCCATTTCTCCATTCGATATTTATATGTTTCCCAAAGCCTCCTCTCATATCCACAGTTTACCATTTACCATTTACCATTTTACCAATTTACCATTTACCAATTTACCATTCGATATTTATATGTTTCCCAAAGCCTCCTCTCATATCCACAGTTAAATTCTTCTCCCCGGTCCTTTATTTCCGTAGGCTTCTGTCAATGCAGTCATTGCCCTTCCAGGGTTTCTAGTCGAAACTTCAGAATTGGTTATCTTCACATCTGATGTCTAATCAACCACCAAGTCCTGTGGGTTCTTCCTTCAGATTCTCCCTCAATCCTGCCCACATATTTATACTTGGCAATGTCAAATGAACTACTGCTCATGAACAGATCATAGTCCCTCAGGTCTGCGTGCCTGGGAGTATGTGCTTTCCTCAAGTATCATTAGGTAAAGAGCAGTAGAAACTCAAAATAGTTCTCAATGAAGGGATATTGTGTAAAGATTCAGAGAAATCTCATGGAACTCAAGGTGGGAAGCCAAGTCCAGCTGGCAGTCCCAGAGCTGAGAGTGGGAAGAACGCCAGGAACTAAGGGGGTGTTTCTCTTTACTCAAGAGGTGCTTCATTCCCTCAGTTTGCTTGAAGGCCAACCGTTTCTTTATTCATCAACATGCAAATGACCACCAGGCATCAAGACCTCCCAGCTCTATTTTCTGTCACCACTTGGCAACATACCTGGGTCTCTCAGTTCAAAGTTCAAGGGAAAGAAAAGATTGAACCAAGTTATCTGTTTAACCAAAACCACACATATGTTTGGTAGCTGGACCATCAGTAGGCTGCCTTTGTGTCAGGTGGCACGTGCCTACCCCTTAGGCAATGAGCCCTGATTCAAGTAGTGGGAGCCGTAACTATTGTGGCCATTTGCAGAGACTGTAGGTGGAGGATGGTCTTTAGAAGGGACCATGGAGGACAGGCAATGAAACAATTCTTGTCAAAAGTGCTGTTTCCTAGAACACTCTTTTCCCCACCCATCTACTCAGAATACTCCTCCTACTCATTCTTTGAAACCCAGAAACAGTCACTCTTTTGTTCACCATTTCACTTATTTTGCTCAGAGCCCCAAGCAGAAACAATCACACCCAGCTCGGTGTTGTTGCTATTTCTTGAGCTTATATCTATTACTGCATATAAATCACTAACCTGTAATTATTTATTTGCATGATTGGGTCTCCCACTGGACCGAGCATCTCTTCAGGACAGTTTTGAATTCTGTTCATTGCAGTATTCCCAACATTGAACACAGTGTCTGGTAGTAAGTACTCAACAAATGTTTTGTTGACTGAGTTGCTTTTAATATGCTAATTAATTAATTAATATTTATGAATGTTGTCTCCCAAGTCTGCCCCTTGCTTTAGGGAATTAATTGTATGTAATTGAAAGGGCAGAAGTTACAGTTAGAAGCAATGAATTAGAAGCATCTATAGAAATATGGATGAATCTTAAAAGTATAGTCCTTAGTAAAAAACAGAAAGGAAGAGAAGATATGTAATGAATATCATTTACATGAATTAAATTTTTAGTGCACACAAAATGTAGTAATATTTAGGAACACATACAAAAAAACAAATATACAACAAACAGATGGAAATTTTTGACTATGGAAAGAGAGTAATGGAAAAAAGGTACAAGAATTTTTAAAAGAGATAACAATAAATAAATAAAATAAGAAAGGGGTCTTACACAGATTGAAGATGGTAATGTGCCTTGATCCAAGGAGAATGATGGACTCAACCATCTGCTTTGACTTCAAAATAAAGAATAACAAATGGAATGAATTTTAATATTATTAAGGTTTACATTGGTTTACGTACCCTAGCTCTTGTTTGTTGGTGAATTGATACTGGGAAAGTTACTTACATCTCCTTGTACTTTAGTTTCCCTATTTATAAAATTGGGATATTATCAACTTAGTAGGTATGCCTTAAAATTAAATTAGAAAATGTATATAGAACACAGGTCACACAGCAACTCAAGAAATATTCATATAAATGGATTCCTATGCAGTCTCCCTGCTTCCATTCGCCTTTGGGTTCTTCCAGATCAAATTTACCTACTATCAAAGACAAAGACATCCTGCCCCTACTCAAAAATTTTCCATTATTTCCTGATTCCTATATTATCTATTTCCCACTTTGTTGGAATTGGAGGGTTAGTGGTAACAAGGTAGAGGTGTTAGAAATGATGTCTTAAATCTTACCTGTGAGTTTAACACAGTAGAGGAAGAGGTGGCTGAGGGAGACAATAGAGAGGGCATGGAAGGATATTGCCCTTGTACCACAGAGTTAGACCATGGAGTTGGCTACTGGAATGACTATCACACTCCTATAATATGAGGATTGGAGTGCCACCCAGTGATCCACTAATCAATGCTTAGCAACTCAAGGCCAACCTTACTCACTTCCTTTCATAAATCTTGAGCTCCAGGTAAACTGATTTTGTTATCATTCTCTCTGTAGGAGTGCTGACATTTCCTGCTCTGTGACTTTCCTGAAGATATTCCACACTTGGAATGTCTCGTCTCTTGTCCCCCTATTTCAATACTATTCATTTTTCAGGGACCAGCTAAAATCCAAACTTCTGAAAAAACTTCCATAGATCACTTCAATTTTTGAGGAAGCTCTCCTTTCAAGATGGTCACATTTATTTGGCATTATATACTACCCCTTCATAAGTTTGAGTCATCTGTTCAATCTGAATTATATTTATATTGGGTGTATAGACTTTTATTCTTATGGTATCTTAGTATCTAAACAGTGATTTATATGTAGTAGACCCTCAAAAAATATTGTTTAACAAAGAAGTCACTTCAATAGCCTAAAATTATATAATTTTCAGGTGAGTTAACTGAAGGCTAAAATCTCAACTTATTTTATCAGTGAGGAGACAGCAGGTAGAGGAAATAACGTCATATCTATGAGTTAATGAATACATTTGTTCTTTTAAATTTTGAGTTTCCCTGTCTTTTTCCTAATCCATAGAGGTTTATGGGGATATCTTGGGATGATACACAACCACAAAGGGCCTTAATTTCAACCATTTGTGAAATGAAAGTGTTTGATTAGAAATTTCTTCAATCAAAATCTTACAGAGAAACCCAATCAACAATAACAACACACACACATGCACACACACATACACACACATACACACACAAATACGTAGCTGCTGTGATTGAAGATTCCCATCATCTTTCCCTTTCTCCATTCACCAGTTACTTGGAAGTAGAGTTTGAAAACCCCAGGATGGAACCAAAGGCTCTCAGACACTTGTTAGTTGCTGACTCCATGACTGCAGGAAACTGAACACCTTCTTGCTTCCTTCATACCATCCTCCATTTGGCAGGCTATCTGAGTGGTACAAATTACTTAATAGGCCATTCAAAGTAGTAGGAGTTTCACTGCCTTCCCAAGATTCTATGAAGATCAAATGAAATAACATCAGTTGAGGTGTTTGCCAGTAATAAATCTTAGCATAAAGTCATAGTGGTATTATTCATATTTAGATGGTGATTGTTGTTGCTTTTACCATTTTTATTACTAACTTGCAACACTACTTAGAGATACTAATTTTACTTAAATGCGAGGAAATGAGGACTTATAGAGGTTAACTAACCTCAAACCAGGCAAATTCTAAGTAACAGAACAGTGATTTTAATTGCAGGCTTTCTTATCCAACATCCATCTTTTCACAACATGCGTCCTCAAACTGAATTAAAAAGGCTGCCTGAAAGAAAAGATGGTTTTTGAAAAATATGTTTAAAAGAACACAACTTACAATGTCCTCCATGACAGTAACCCTAACTGATATCTCTGAAGAGCTTGGAGTGAATCATTTTGATCCTTGGGGCCACCTTGAAACATGGAAGTGTTGGGGGTGATGGAGTAACAGCTTTTCATGAGCTTGGGATGCAATAAAAGATGCCAGAGGGAAACAAAGGCCAGCTGGTGGAATTTACCAGAAGCCAGGGATGAGTGTTTCTGGTAAGAGTAAACTCTATTCCCTGGGATATTACTCTGGTTCCTGTTTGTCATCTCCCATACTGTTGGTAATAGTTGGGCACATTTCTATGCTTGGTTTCTAGGCACTCCCAACCACATACTAACAAGTTTAATCTTTGCTCCCCATTGATCTAATACCTCTCATAGATAAGACCTTCACACTTCCACATATGTACACTCTGCTTTGTGGTGTCAAACTTATGTACTTGTTTTTTTACTCTGCAAGCTCAAGACCCATCATCAGTCATGACAGGTAAGACATTGAGACTGAGACTGCCTATATTACTCAAATGAAATGACTTTCCCAAGATCATGAGAACACAGACAAATTCAGTGTCCAGATCCAAAATCCAGCTGTCTTCCCACCACATAGTTTTTTGGATGAAGCATTAAAAACTGGTCTGCATATTATTACATTGCTATCTGATCCCATTAGTGACATACGAGCTTTGTGAAATACAGTGCTTTCTTCCTCTGGAAGCCATTTGATTCTTATATAATCAAACACTGAAAGTATTGTATTTCATGTCCTCACAATCAACATGGAAGGTGATGAATATGGAGCATGTTTGGTTTTAAGAAATCTCTATGTGAGGGGTGGAAGGGAGCAGGCATGGTGTATATTCATTTGTTTGACTTCATTTTATTGTCTTTTGCAAATCCTTTTTAAATTAATTGATTGGGCCCAATGAACAGGTCTTTCTTTTCTCCTTCCCACTCTCTTCTCTTTCCATAAAGATCCCTCTGGGATCCCAAAGACATCTATTCAGAGAAGAGAGCTTGAGACATAAAGGGGTCCATGCTTTGGGGAAAGTCTTCAATACCTGCTGTCTCATTGGGCTCCATGTGTGTCAATAACTTTACTTGTGGAAGGTGCTGGTATGAACATTCAGATTCAGGACAGAGACTCCAAAACCTCTAGTTAAAACCTCTGTCCTACTAGTTTCAGAGAATCTAAGTCTTCCCTCTAAGGTTTCATTTTTGGTCTCAGTACTACAAAAAAGGACATGTTTTCAATATAATTCACAAAAACCAGTCACATCTGGCGAATTATTAGTAAATACTAAATAATTAAGCTTCAGTTCAACAAAATTTGAATCTAATGTCATTAGGTGGCCTCCATTTGGAGTTTCTGTTAACTACTTCGAGTCTAAAACTGGTACAAAACCCTTTCAATTCACCAATGTTTAAATTTTGCATTTCAATTTAGGAGGAGAAACAGGAAATGAAGAAAGAAAGAAAATTATTACAGTTCCAAATGTCTAAAAGTGTTTAACTTCAGTTTTTTTTTAACTTGGTTTTCATTTTATTCAAATTAGTGTAGGCACTGCAAATAAAATTTTAGAATGCAGACAGAAGGTCTGTGAAGCATAAATTATAGGTGTTTTCCCAACTGGTTTGTATAAAGGATTTGCTAGATCATAAAAGTTTAATTCACTAAAAGTCAATTCTTCTGAAAAAGAAATTAACTTGGTTTAAAGAATAATATTCATTCACTTAAGGAGTTTATACTGAGTGCCTAGGATGTACCAAGCATTGTGCTTAGTACCATGGGAGACATGGATATACATATAGGTATATAATCTAGAAGTTTGGTGAACTTATTTGAAAAAGAAGAGGAGAGGGACAGAAAGATATACCTATAATACTGGAAATGCTGGCAAATCTAGTTTTTGCAAACATGATATATGTTGAATTTCTTCTGCCACAGTTTGGATGCATATACCTTATCTATAAAACAAATATCTATCTAGTATTTAAGCACCAGTGAAGATACAATGATGAATAATCTGTAACCCTTGCCCTCAAGGAGTTTACAGTCTCGTAATCAATTTGATAACTAGGTGATTTTTTAGAAAAAGGGGTGAGCTCTCTATTCTCCCAAAGTAAGGATCAGTAGCTTTGAAAACAGGAATTAGGGAAGCAGCAGAACCAGGCAGTATCTGGGTTGAATTCTGTAGGAAGGGGATGACGTTAAAAAGACTAACAATTAACTTTTGAGAAACAAGCTCAACGTAGAAGAAAAATAGACTGGAGGGAGCCAATTTTAATTCCTGAGCCAAGAATTGACCATGGCCTGGATGGATGATCCAATCTGAGAAGAATCTGTAAGAATGGCCTCTTTATCTTTACAAAGCTAGATGCCTTATCCTTGGTGCCTGCATGCTCCTATCAATAAGGAACTGGTACCCACATCTGGCTATAATAAGTGATGAGTCCTTCCCCCCAAAAAAGATTCAGAGTTCCAAGACTGAAGCACAGAAGAAAAAATTGCAGAATATACATTCATTCTGCCACCCACCCCCACCTCAAGCAGGGTGCACAGTGCCAGTCCCCCTTCTCAGTATTGAGAGGACACTGAAGGGACTATGTCATTGTCCACAGTAACAGCAACAACCAATTTAGATCCTTAATGACAGTCATCCTGTCATTAAGTCATCCTTAAAAAGTCATCCTTTTTCCCTATGCAGAATCTAGATGAAATAACAAGCACACCAGAGATGAGGTAAGAAATTAAAATCATAAACTCAGACTCTAAGAGTGTACCTTAGTGTAACGTTTAAATTTTAGCATTAGAGATTGTCTATCTACTCATAATATAAAAATAAAACACAGTAAGTCTTTTAAAAATCTGGCTCAAAAACTTTTTCATGAATTGATTTGAAATGAAATCTATGACATGTTCTAAAAACTCTTGAATCGCTTAAAAAAGAATTCCGTAGAACCACGGAAACTTAAGGCATGGATGTTACCTTAGGAGGTAATATTCATAATTGATTATGGGATTCTCCTGGGAATTCTCTATCGGAAGTACCCATAGTGTAATTCTGCACTGGAAACCAAGGATTACCTGTCCTTCACTATTCCCCCTATATCATCCTCTACAAAATCTGCCTCGGTAAGAATCTGCATTCTCAGGGCGCCTGGGTGGCTCAGTGAGACTGACTTGTTTTTGGCTCAGGTCACAATCTCTTGGTTTGGTTCCTGAGTTCAAGCCCTGTGTCAGGCTCTGTGTTGACAGTGTGGAGCCTGCTTGGAATTTTCTCTCTCCCTCTCTCTGCCCCTCCTGGACTTGAGATCTCTCCCTCTGTCTCTCAAAATAAATAAACTTAAAAAAGAGGGGTGGGGAAGGGCTCCTGGATGGCTCAGCTGGTTAAGCATCTGACTTCCGCTCAGGTTATGGTCTTGCCATTTCAGAGTTCGAGCCCCGCGTTGGGCTCTGTGCTGACAGCTAAGAGTCTGGAGCCTGTTTCAGATCCTGTGTCTCCCTCTCCCTCCCTGTCCCTCCCCCACTCGCACTCTGTCTCTCTCTCAAAAATAAATAAACATTAAAAACATTTTTTAAATAGAAATAAAAAAGAATCTGTGTTACTCACATTCCCTAAAGTAATTTGCAAATGGGATTCTGTTTGCCTACAAGAGATGGAACAGGGTAATTTTAACAACAAAATTTAATTTGATCTAGGAAACATATGAGGGAATTTTAGCCATTCAAAGCAGAAAAAAGGAATAATAAGAACTGAGGCTTCTCTTTTCCCTCACTTTCCTCAAAACTTGAACTTCTGGCAGGACCTTGTTCATTCTTTCACTTCTCAAACCTGCCATTCTTTGTTTCCAGTTTTTACCTTTTTCTTTAATACCCCATTCTCCTTATTTAAAGCCAAATGTGGAGTTATTAAAAAGTAATTTTTTTTAAAAGAGAAATAAAATTTGTAGAATACTACCAAAAAACCCCTACATTTTATAAATTATAAATCTGAGGCATAAGGAATTTAGTGACTTGCCTGAAGTCACACAGTGAACACATCAAAAACCTAGGGACCCAGCTTCTAAGAAGATTAGAGTCAGATAGACATTGACTCTGGAGGCAGAATAATAATGAGATAACGTTTGGAGATTAGCTCCAAACCTGCATATAGTAAATACCCAAGAAAAAAATCACCATCATAAGTTTCTGTCTTCAAAGATGTCAGGATGATAAGTGCTGCAGAGGAAAAAAAAAAAAAGATAGGGGGAGGAAAGTAGAAAGTAAAGAGGGATGCTAACTTCATTGAGAGAGATGTATGTCGTTCACAATAACCCTGCCCGCTGCCCCCTGACGTAGCCCCCTTTTATCCTGGCTCTTTGCTTTAAGACCTTTTGTTTTCTTTTTTTGCCTTATATCTCTTGCTTCCTCTACTTTTTGAATACTAAATGCTTAATACCCAAGATAAAAAATATAAGTTCTGCACTCAATAAAGAGAGAGGTGAACGACATGGATACAAAAATTACTTCAGCAGACTGGGTATAACTCGGCTTAATTTTTGTCAAATATAGGGATGCCTGGGTGGCTTGGTCAGTTGAGTGTTGGACTCTTGATTTGGACCCAGTTCATGATCTCACAATACAGCCTGCTTGGGATTCTCTCCCTCTCTCTCTCTGCCTCTCTCCTACTCATGCTTGTTCTCTCTATCTCTCCCTTTCTCTCAAAATAAATAAATAAACATTAAACAAATCTGTCAAATATAAGAAAAATGGTTTCAAGTTTTAAAAAGAAAGCCCAAAATACACAGAAAAACTAAATTTTGTTGAAGACCCATTAGTCTTTGCTCATTCATCTCAGGATAGTTGCAGAAAGGTGAAATCCATTCAAACAAGCTGTGGTCCCTAAAACTGAATTTTCAAAGAATCCCCAAACCCCTCTGCCAGTATCTCATTGACCTACTCATTTTTTTTATGTATCCATCAAATATAATCCTCCACACACTGAATTGAAAAAGGAGTTAGAGTCAGAGTATTCAAATAATTTAGAATTTTTATAGCAGCTGATATCTATTATTAAATTAATTTTCACCTGTAGGATAAAACTGAAGTGTTTTATGGGCATCTACAATCTTAAAAACCTTTATTTCCATTTTAAAATAACTGAATACATGTTCTGGTAATCTCTCTTTCAGCCTCTTCTTCTCTGAAAAGAGGGTAGATTCACAACCCCTTTGGATACTCAAGCAGGAGAGGACTGAGAGACACAAACCTTTAAAAGGAATTTTAATGCCATTTAGAAATTATCTCATCAAACCTAAGATGGTGGCATGAAGTAGTGAGAAAATCTTTGCCCTGACACTCTGGTGGGGTTGGGAAAGGAGACAAACCAAGTTTTCTAGAACCAATTGTGCTGGAAAATGCTATATGGTATTTTAAAAGAAACACCTTCATTTTTCCAGGTCCCAATTTCCTCATCTATAAAATGATGGGGTTATGTCAGCTGCTTCTAAGTTCAGGAATTGAAACTTAACGTAGTCAATTTCAACCTAAATATCTTCCTTATCTGGGGTGTTTGGATGGCTCAGTCGGTTAAACATCTGACTTAGGGCTCAGGTCATGATCTCGTGGTTCATGGGTTCAAGCCCCATATCTGGCTCTGTGCTGACAGCTCAGAACCTGGAGCCTGTTTCGGATTCTGTGTCTCCTTTGCTCTCTGCCCCTCCCCCGCTCATGTTCTGTCTCTCTCCCTCTTTCTAAAATAAATAAATATTTTTTTTAATTCGAAATATCTTCCCTATCTTGCTTTATACCTCAATCTGACCAGTGCCATCTGTCTCAGGAAAAGGAAACACCACTCACCCAAGTGGTCACACCCGTCACCTAGAAGATGTCGTTCATGCCTTTCTTTCTCTCACAACCCAAATTCAAGCCATGAGTATATGATTTCTGAACATATCCTGAATTTGGATCTTTCTTTCTATCATAATTGCATTCCAAACTACCTCCTTTTTTCTTCTCTCCTAATGTATTTTCCTGTTCCCGCTTTTGCTCTGATAAGGTTTATTCTCTACAGAGCAGCCAGAGTGATCCTTTTAAAACATACATCAAACTCTGTCCCTTTCCAGAACAAATTCATCCACAGGTTTCCCTTCAATCTCAGAATACCTTGGCAAATCCTTACCATGCTCTGCAAGGGCCTACACAGCTCACTTCTGGCTATCCCACCAAGTATGACTATATTCTCCCTCTGCCTGTTGGCCTCCAACCACTCTGCCCCCCTATTGTCCCCACTCACAGTCTTTGTACACACAGCTCCCCTGGCTAGAACCCTCTCCCCTCACACCTGGATGGCCCCCTATTCTGCTGCACAGGTCTCTGTTTTATTGTCACTTGCTCAGAGATACTCATGCTGACCTCCATATCTGAAATAACTTCCCTGTTACTCTCTCTGAATCCCCTTCCCTTTGTTTTATTTTCCTTAGTACCTCTATCACAAATATGTTAGATTGTTTCCATAGTGGTGCACAATGAATCATGGCTCCTGACCATATGTAGCTCACTCTGAGCCCCTGGGACATGAGCAAATATGACACACTTGATAAACACTTGTTCTTTGGTGCTTGTTCCCATGGAACCCTAGGACCACCCAGGGCCAAAAGACCACATGGACAGAGGATCCCAGCCAGCCCCGCTCTGCCAACTGACCCCAGCCACGAGCTGACCTTTCAGTTCAAAGCAGTCACATGAGGGAGCCCAGGTGAGGCCAGCAGGGACCCCACAGCTCATCCACAGAATTGTAGGACATAATAAACCATTGTTTAAGCCACTCAGTTTGGGATGGTTTTTTATACACCAAAATATAACCAACACAGCTCCGATGGCATATTATTCCTTTATTGTTGTCTTCCCATTGGCATGTGTATCCTATGTGCATGTAGGGACTTGGTGCCAGAGAGTGTTGTGGTGGCAAAGTGCCAAAGGAAAAGTATTTGAGAAGGTAATCCCAGCCAGAACGAGTGCAGACCAATCAAAAACATCTTACAATATTTCAGTTCATTCACACAGGCAGTGCCCATGACCAAAACCACTGCTGTGCCCATCCTGTCTTCCTGCTAAATCAGAATCCCCTCAAGCTGAAACCTTAGCTCACTGTATTATTGATTTCTAAACATACCCATCACTGAGCTTCTAGACCCTTGGACAAAGAACAATATACTTTTTAAGTAACCATTATTTTATATCTGGTATAATTAAAGTTATAAACTTGCCATTCCTCCCACCACATTAGAAAAATGACTTCCCCACACACTCGTAGCCTCAGGAAAGATGGGCAAAGAAAACTACGTTCATGGAAGAGCTGTCAGTTCTATTGATGATGAGCAACATGGATTGAGAGGCCGGACCTAACACCCTGTCCCCTGCCCAGTGGGCTGGTAGAGCAAGACTGGGGGAAAGAATCAGAGAAACAGGCATGGAGGCTTTAAACTGAGCCCAGAAGTGAGCTGAATCTGAGCAGACAGTAGACAGGAGATACCATTTGTTTTTCATAGTCACTACTCTTGGGGACACACTGGTGTCAAGTAAGGCAGGCAAACTAGGGGCTCGTTTGCTTGGGAGCCATTCTTGAGTTTTCCCACAGGCTACACTGCCTGGAGCAAGTTCATTCAGCATTCTGGGTTGTAGTTTTCTTATCTGCAAGAAGAGGAAATTGTCCTAGATGGGATCTAGGGCCCTTTTAAGCTTAGAATGCTATGAGCTTAAATCAGTAATACCAGAAAGATGCTGTTTATCACCCCCACATCCAAGAGATGAACAATGAAGTCACTATTTTTATCAATTGTTAGACACAAATTAATAGTCCTATGAAACAGTTTTTATGAAACTGCTTCCTAGATGTTGTGTGTGTTGCATCAAAAGCAAACATCATGAATTGACTCATTCCGCATGTATGTGCTGAACACCACTACATGTTGGAATCTGGACAAGCACCCAGGCCAGGTGAGAGGCACAGAAGACAGCCCCCTGTGGAAGGCTGTAGTCAGTTCATAAAGGATCTTGAGTCCCCAGTGGCTTTAAAGGAGGAAGTTACTGGTCAGCGTGATTCAGAGGAGGCTCATTCTGGTGTCAGGGCTGCTGGGCAGGCGGGGAGAAGCAGATGGTGGGGAAGCCAGCAAGAAGGCTGTTGAAGTAGTGTGAGTGAAACAGAAGCATAAAGTTCTTCCTCTGTTATGCGGGCAAACTGTGTAACACAGAGACCCAAGCATGCCACAGCTCAACACAAGAGGCATTTCCTGGACAGTGGGTCAGCACCGGGGGTAGTTCCTCCACATGGGTTGTGCCATCCACATCTCCACGACCTCATGGGGCTTCATGGTGACCAGTGTTCAACCAACAGAAAATGAAAGAGCACAGAAGACCTCGTGCGGCAGGTTCTCAGAGACCACACCTGAAAAAAACACATTTCTGTTCTGTGTCCCATTGGCATGGCCTGGATGATACAACAGAGTCTGGGAAAACCATATACTCCTTGACAGTCCCAGGAAGACAAAAACTTTTGGAAAACTACTGGAAGTGTCTGCTAGAAGATGTGAGCTGACAAAGTAGCAAAGACAATAAGATGAGGGAAGGATGGAATTAGGAGACATTTCTGAGATTAAATCACAGAATGTGGTGGCAATTTGGAAGGAAGCTAGGGAATGAAAGGGAGACATTTGGTGATGACCCTGAAATTTCTAGCTTAGTAAACTGAAATTAAAAATATTGCCAATAAGAAATAATGTTTTTGAAGGGCAACTTAGTGTTATCCATCAAAATTTCAAATGGAGCATACCTTTCATACAAACATTCTACTCTAGGAACTTCTATATAGAAAAATTGATTCTCTCTCTCTCTCTCTCTCTCTCTCACACATACACACACACATACACACATGCAAATGCATTTCTTGCAACATAGCTTGCATTAGTCAAATAAGGGAAAACTACTTAAATGTCCATCAAGAGAATACAATAGGATGAAATATGATATAGCCACATAAGTGACAACCATTAAAAATTGCAAGAGTGATCTATATGTATTGACAAGAAAAGATGTTTAAATTGTACTGTCACATTTAAAAAGCAAGTTGCAGAATGATATATACAACTGTTTTTGGAATAAAAATATATGTATGCATATTCATTGAAGAAAAATTCTAAAATAATATACCAAAAACCATTAAGTCATTACTTTGAGAGTTATGTATTATTTAAGTTTATTTTTATAGAGTTTCTATCTTCACTTGAATAATCAGGAAAATATATGATTAAGGGTTTTATTATTCATCTATTCATCTAGCTAGCTAGCTATCTAATTTATTTCCCAGGATCTAATTTATTTCAAGGAGTACATAGTTTCCCATGCCTGTTTAGGTTTAGGAGAATGGTCAGAATGTGAACATGTATGTGTGCATGTGTGGAAATGTGTGTTATTTTTGCTGTTCCTCCAAAACGCTTCATAACATCAGCAGCTTTCCCATTTTAGACAAGAGTCTCTGAGAAGTTAATGTGCCTCCTCCATATCACAAGCATCCGTATGAAGGATCTTTCCTTGGGCTTCATGGAAAATATGAAGGCCTTCTTCTGCTATCCTTGTCTGCAGAAGACCCCCACAGGCAGACATTAGTGATGGCTTGGTGGCAGAAGGGTGGGCTGAGTGGGCAGAGAGGGAAAGGCAATGAGCAAAATAAAGAAAGCTGTGTCTTCTTTTGGAAGATCATGTGGAATGTCAGCTAAAACAACCCCCTGTCTATTTTCACTTTGCCTAGTTCTTGTTTCCCTTTTCTCTTGATCCTTCTCTCTGACTCTGTTTTTCTCCCCTCTGCCTTTCAGCAAAAGATGATAATGAGAGGAGATATAAAAGCCAACAAACCTTTAGCTGTTTTTGATATTTTGCAAATGTTGCCTTAGGATTTTTTTGTTTGTTTTGTTTTTGTTTTTGTTTCTGATCACAAGCCCTTGAGAGATACAAGCCATGCAATTTTAAATTTTTGTTTGTTTGCTTAGAGAGAGCAGGAGGTATGTAGAGAGAGGAAAGGAGAGAGAATTCCAAGCAGGCTCCACACCATCAGCACAGAGCTCAATATGGGGCCTGAACTCACAAACCACAAGATCATGACCTGAGCCAAAACCACGAATCAGATGTTAAACAACTGAGCTACCCAGGCATCCCACAATTTGAAAATTGTGTACCCTGTCTTCTATAGGGACATAGTCATGCCCATAAAATTCTATTATTAAGCTCTTGATCACAGGTACCATTTGAGAAATAAGTGGCAATTGTTGAGTTTTTTAGTTGTATATTGATGTTACCAGTTAATTTTTGTTTTTCTCTTTCTTCTCAATCCAGTTATCTCTCTCAAATGTATTGAGTGAAATAAATAACAAGTGTGTACATTTTGTTTTCCTGCCTTGTTTTTTTATTTCTTTTTTTTTTTAACATTTTATTTATCTTTGAGAGACAGAGCATGAGCAGGGGAGGGGCAGAGAAAGAGAATCCGAAGAAGGCTCCAGGCTCTAGCACAGAGCCAGATGCAGGGCTTGTGAACTGTGTGATCATGACCTGAGCCAAAGTCAGAGACTCAACCGAATGAGCCACCCAGGTGCCCCTTCCTGTCTTGTTTTTGATGAATCATAAAAAGATCCATATAAAAAAATGTAAAAGGCGTTTCACATGCAAAATATTTCACAAAGAATGAAACTAAGACATAAAATATCACATATATTTGTATCAGCTCACAGAAACCTGTTATTTCCATGTAATAAGACATTTCATAAGCTACCCATGAAGTCTGTTTCTTAATATTATAGCCACTACACACATACACACACACACACACACACACACACGTGCACACACACATGTACACATACACACAGCGGGTTGGGGGAGAGACAAAGACTGAATTGGCTTAGCAAATATCACTAATAGCCAGTATTGTTGCAAATTCATCTTTATTGCTTTATGTATGAAAATAAATTTAAGTATATATTTAATATGCATCTAATGTAACAATAAATTCGTTATAAAAATAATCATTAGAATGCAGATGGTAAGACTTTGTTTCTAAATAAAGTCAGCAACAATTATTAAAAATGGTTTATTAGGTTCTTTTTTAAATAAAGGAAAATGATAAGCCTCAGTGTGTGTAGGATATGTCTGCATCATGCAGGCTTACTTGGAGCATAAGAATGCATACTGCTTCAGTAATTCGGATGAGAAGAAAGAAGTCACAATATTTTAACTTGTAATAAAAATCCATCAAATATGCTTTTCAAAAAATATTATTGTGTGAATGTCTTAAATGGCTATCATTTCTAGGAATCTTCTTTAGCTATCTCTGCCCTCAAGAAAATCAAATAAATTACACTAGACCAAGCATTAATTGGTTGCCAAGATTCATTTTGGTAAAAATCATTCTGGAGTTATAGACGTTCATAAAAAGACTAATTGCAAAGTGGTTTAAATTATTGTTATTATGATTTAATTGTTCAAAACAATTTTCCCTTAGGAGTATTTTTTCCAAGTCATTTATTTCACTTTACCAAATGACCTTTTAAGAAGTTCTGTAATCAGCATACTTTGTCAAGCCAAAATAGGAAATATGCAGAAATACTCTGGACTGTTTGCTCTCTTTTCTTCTCTGTCTCTCTCTTTCTTTCTTTAGGAAAGCCATGAATTTTATTATTAAAGTAATTCAAAAAGATAGGCACCTATAAAATTAAAAACAAAAGCCCAACCTTAATGCCATTAGGCTCATTAATTTTTTATGAAAAATAGAAACAGTATGTTAAAGTAGTATGCTGAATATTTAATATGAAAAATAATGTGAAATGGCTTAAACATATTAGATGTAATATGAATATATAACCTAAAATATAAAATGCAATACCTAAATATACGATGTGAATATATTTATCTTGTAACACTTTGTATTTAAAGTCTTCCTTATAGGGAGTCTTTGAAAGGCCCCAAATATTTTCCTTTCCACAGCGTATAATTTAGCAACATGTCCTTTCTGTGCACTGACTGGTTTCAAAGTGTTTCAATAATCAAAATATATACAGAAAAAGAAATTCAACTCAGTATATTTGCATCTGCTTAATGTGAAAAATTTTATTGTCATCTGAGTTCCCAAAATAAAGATGAGGATTGGAGACTGACAGTCTAGCTTGTGGCCCTTTTTCTATCCACACATTGAGCACAGGGTCCATGGGGTAAATATGAAGATGTGGGCCAGCTGACCTTCCCATCTTATGAAGAACCTGAGTAAAGTAATAAAGTTAGGAAACAGGATGGAGTTCATCTACAGATGATCAAACTCAATATTTTTTCATAGTTAAAAGCTGGGTGTATTTAAAACAGAATTTACTCTTGGGGCGCCTGGGTGGCTCAGTCGGTTGAACATCCGACTTCGGCTCAGGTAATGATCTCACGGTCCGTGAGTTCGAGCCCCGCATCGGGCTCTGTGCTGACAGCTCAGAGCCTGGAGCCTGCTTCAGATTCTGTGTCTCCCTCTCTCTCTGCCCCTCCCCTGTTCATGCTCTGTCTCTGTCTCAAAATTAAATAAACATTTAAAAAATTTTTATAAAATAGAATGTACTCTTGATAATAGTTTGAGATTTCATCTATATAATATTAATCAGCAAAAACACAGGTTTATCAGATTCTCTTTTAAATCTAGCATGTATCTCTGGCTTTCAAATGGTATAAGAAGGTGGTGACCAGTGTCACATATGCACAAAAGGTGTCTTCTATCAAAAAAGAAAAAAGAAAGAAAGAAAGAAAGAAAGAAAGAAAGAAAGAAAGAGAAATCAGCAGATGTAGTATGCATTAACTGTTCTTTAAAACTATGTGGCCATGGTAGGAATATGGAGGAAAAACAGAAGGTGAAAATGTATGCAGATGAAAGGATCTTGTTATGGACTGAACTGTGCTCCTTCCCCCAAATTCATATGTTGAAGCCCTAACTTCCAATGTGACTATATTTGGATATTAGACATTTAGGGAATAATTAAGGTTAACAAAAGTCGTATGGGTGGGGTCCTATTCTAACACCGATGGTGGCCTTATAAGAACACAGACACCAGAGATCTCTCTTTCTGCTAGTGCACAGAGGAATTTCATAGGAATACACCATGAGAAGGTGGCCAACTGCAAGCCAGGAAAAGAAGTCTCATTAGAAACCAACCCTAACAATACCTTCACCTTGGACACTTAGCCTTCAGAACTGTGAGAAAATTAGTGTTTTGTTGTTTAAGCCATCCAGCCTGTGGCATTCTGTTATGGCAGCCCAGAAAGACAATGCCAGTTTAAAAAGTGCTTCCATTTGTTAGCTAATGGAAGGTGAATGAAAAGAAAAAGGAGACACAGGACAGGGCCAACAACTGATTGAACAAGTCCCAGAGGAGACTAAAGATGATGGAGTCTTGAACACAGAACACAGTTCACAGAACACAGATGACTTTCATTGAATAAATCAATTGCTCTAGAACATTTTAGACAGAATTTAGAGAACTTAACAAGCATTCTGACTTAGTAGGTGCAGTATTTTCAAAAATGCTTCAAAATAGTACCCTTTCCCTTTCATCTCAGAAGAAATAGCTCCTACTCCAGAACCAAACCTTCCACTTGCACTTAGGATTTCAAAACTTCCCACCCCCTGAAGACATCTTAGACTTTCTCTTCATTACATTCCTGGCCAGGCCTCTCCTTGAGGTCTCTCCCCACCAGCAACCACACCCATATACCCTATGCCCCAGGCTTGAATTTTCTAGCCTCTTGTGACTTAGGAACCCCTTTCATAATGATCTTGCAAATCATCTCCTTTAAATTTCTCCATGGTATAAAATGAGTAAATTTTAAGTTGAATTTTTTTTTAAATTTTACATCAGTGTATTATTAAAAATTGTATCACAAAATTCATTTAAAATACTCTCCTATAATATTAATTCTGTGTATAAAAATGTTTATCTTTTTCCATTTGTTATATGACACAGTACTGTTTGATTTGCTTTAATTATGTAAAAAAAAAAAAAAAAGAGAGAGATGGTTTAGTAACAAATCCCAAAATGATACTGTATGCAGTTTGGAGACTGATGTATATTAAAATGTAGATTAAAATTTAATTACGTGTTACATCATCAGGATTTGACTACTTTAGTAGCTGATGTTTAGAATCCCTATATTTTGCAGTTTAAAAATCAACTGGTTCATTTATATAATTGTTAAGTTCTAATGATGATATGAAAGGAGTTTTCAGGCTGTTATTTGCAAGCACTTTCCAAATAACATATTTTTATTAGATGAAAAGCCAAACTAGATATGATAACTACTCTATTTTTTTCTCTTTTTCTGTTTTTTTTTAAGCATTTGAGGCATCTTGAAGAGCTTCTTCAGAATTTTGATATATGACTTGTGGATTAGGTGAAAATCACATAGAGGCAAACATGCAGAAATATTATCATGTGCTTTTCAATAATTTCTATTCTGACATCAACATTCCTTACTTTATGCCTTAAACCCAGAAGCCCCTTTGTCAGCTCCAAGATGAAATTGAACAAATTGCTTAAAAATTATATGATTAAAACCAGTGGTATTCAGTCTAGTGACAACCTTGTTATTTCCATCTCCACTTTCTAACATGCTTGCCTATCTAGTGTGTATAGGGACTCTGGCATCCTGCTGCTATTACTTACTAGGGCACAAATCCCTTGGAAAATCTTGGGGAATCTCTGGGTGTCCACAGATCACAGATCAGAACACATTGCTTTAGCCCCTTGCTCTCAAACTTGAGCGAGCATCAAAATCAAATGAAGGAACTGTTAAAGCACGAACTGCTGGGCCCCAGAAAAATCCAAATTTTCTGATTCAGTAAATCTGGAGACGTGCAACAATTTGCATCTCTAGTGAGTTCTCAGATGATGCTGAGGCTGCCAGGTCCAGAAGCAGGCAGGAAGAAGCACTGCTCCACCCTTGCAGACTGTTTAAAGTGTTCCCATTTGCATCCAGGGTCCAGGTCTCAGCTTTTTCCCTTCCTGGAATGCCCCTCCCCCAGCTCTTCCCATCCTCTGAGTTCTACCTGTGGAAACTCCACCCCCACCTGTCCTTCAAGGCAAATTTACTACACTTCCTCTAGCCAGCTTTCTATTCTGCCCAGAGTTCCCCCATGTTCTCCCCTGTGAGACAGCCAGGTGGATGCTTGCCCAGCATGCACACATTGAGCACAGACTACAGGCTAGGCTGCAAGGAAAATGTCCAGGATACAAAGATGTGTAAGCTGCAGATCTTCCCTTTAAGGAGACCTCATTTATGGATCTCACTCTTGTTGGCTGAGTTGAAAACGCCTGGATTGTGACAACTATGTCTTATTAATCTCTATATCCCCTAAAGAGCCTCATGCACATTTAGGCATTTAATAAGGTTACTTCTAATTTTAATTGACTCATGAAAAATATTATTTACTTATTCAACAAATACTTATTGGATGTGCCATGATGGATGAGGCAGACCTAATCCCAGCCCTTATAATAATAATGACACATGATGATTTATTGAATGCTTATTATGTGCCAGACACTGTACTGAGTGCTTTATATTTATCAACTCATTTAAACCTCAAAACAAGTCTATATGATGAGTACTGTAATTACTTTGACTTTACATTGAGGAAGTCTAGGTAAGCTGCTCAAGGTCACACAGCTAGGAAGAAAAGGAACCAGGATTTAGGGCCCAGGCAATCTGGCCCTAGAGTTTGCCATTTACCATGACAGTATAGCTGCTGAAACCTATTTTATTTAGTAAGGGAGGAGGGCAGTAACGCTGAATGAATTAAATACAATCCTAATATGTACTATGAAATGAGAAGTACAAGATGTTGTAATACTAGATGATGTAGGGGCAAACTTGGTCTTTGGGGATGGTCAGGAAAAGCTTTCTTGAAAAATAATTTCAAGCTAAAATACAAAGTGCAAACAGGAGTAAAGAAAGCAAAAGAGAAAGAGGGTAAAGTGGTGTTACAAGTCAAAGAAAAGGCATGTGCTTAGTTTGCAAGGGGTGAAATATGTTTAAGGAACTGAATGCTGGGAGGCCTAGGTGGTTCAGTCAGTTGGGTGTCAGCTCAGGTGGTGATCTCAGGGTTCCTGAGTTCGAGCCCCGCATCCACCTCTGTGCTGACAGCTTGGAGCCTGGAACCTGCTTCAGATTCTGTGACTCCCTCTCTCTCTGCCCCTCCCCCGCTCACACTCTGTCTCTCAAAAATAAATAAAACGTTAAATTTTTTTTTAATTAAAAAATTTTAAAAAAGGAACTGAATGCTTATGTCTGAAAAGATGCAGCTGAAAAACACTGGAGGCAGATCAGTCAGACTTAGGCATCCTGTTGGGGATTCTGAAAATCATCCTAAGAACAATGGGAAGCCGCTGAAGTTGTCTATGTAAGACAGTTGTATGATTGGATGTACACAGAATGGAAAAGAACAAGTACAAATATGGACACTGGCTGGTAGGCTACTTCTATAGACTAAGCAAGAGAGGAAGATGGCTTATATTATGGTGTTGGCAGTGGAAAAATTGAGAAATGAATGGATTTTAGCAAGACTGAGAGAGAAGATAAAACTTATTGCTAACTGAATGGGAGGGCTGAGGGAGAAGTGCCAAAAAGGACTCTGATTTCTGTCATGCAGAGGGAGGTGACAGAGAGTGACTGAAGGGTGACTTTTAAATTGAAACCAGAGTGATAAAGAAGAACCAGAAATGTAGGGATCTAGACAAGAAAATTGCAGGCAGAGGTGAAAGTAAGTTCCAAAGCCCTGATGTGGGAATGAGCTTGACGTGTGTGGGATGGCAGTGTGGCTGGGGCACAGTGGGAGAAGCAGGGTGTGGAGGAGAGCAAAAAAGAAGACTAGACCTGAGTCATCACAGCCTTGAGAGTGAAGGCAGAAAATTTAGAATTATTCTAAGTGAAATGGGAGCCACAGAAGAGTTGCCACAGAATGGAGACATACATGCACATGTTTAAAAAGTGTTTTAGCAGGGTGCCCGAGTGGTGCAGCTGGTTAAGGATCTGACTCTTGTTCTCAGCTCAGGTCATGATTTTGTGGTTCATGAGTTTGAGCCCAGCATCTGGGTCTGTGCTGCTGGTGCAGAACCTGCTTGGGATTCTGTCTCTCCTTCTCTCTGCCCCTCCTCCATTTGTTCTCTCTCTCTCTCTCTCTCTCTCTCTCAATCTTAAAATAAATAAATAAACATAAAAAATTGTTTTAGCTGCTTTTGTAGAGAAGCTACTATAATAGATCAGGTGAGAGATACTGGAGGCTTAAACTGGGGAAATGATTATACTTAGCATTTAAAAGATCATGGGTGTTAGATTTTGGCCTAGACAACTGATGGATGGTGGTATTTACTACTTACTAATGTGGGGCATGCTGGGGAAGAACTTCTCAGGTGGACAAATATCAAGGGTTCTGTTTCCAATGTGTAGTTTAAGATGCCCAGCAGACTTCCCAGTGGTGTTACACTGACAATCAGGTATGTGGGTCCAGGGCTCAAGACCAGGGCTACTAACAGTACATTTGGAGTTTTGCTTGAAGCCATGGGACTGAATAAGATCACTGAGTAAAACATGGAAGGGGAAGGGACAAACACTGAGCTCTGGGACACCTCAAATATGGGCCACCTGGATCGTTAGAATGAAGCTAAAGAAGTGACCACCACATATGGCCACCTGCACATCATTGTGACCTTGACCAGGGCAATGTCAGTGGTATGGTGGCAGCGATAGCCTCACGGAATTCCAGTGAGGAGACAAATCAGAGGGAATGACACTGGCTACTTTTGTCTTAAGTTGTGTTGTGATGAAACCCAGGGGAGTGGCGGGGGGCTGGAGAGGGTGTGGGAAATACTATAGCATATCTGGGTGCAGGGGAGAATGACTTTGAATAAAGGAGTGGGAGGGAGTGGGTAGCAAGAGAGAGAGAGAGAAAGAATAACCATAGGACTTAGTCCTTGAGAAGGCCAAAGGGGGTAACAGAAGTAGAGGAGATGGCTTTAGACAGCAACAGGGATAGCTCATCAACTGAAATGAGAAGGAATACTATATGGGTACGGATAGTTAGGTTGGTACAGTTAGGTTAGACAGATACAGATAGCAGTTAAGTTGTTAGATAACGTGGAGGGAAGATGAATTAATTCAGTTTCACTCTCTGCTTATATTTTTCAATGAAGTATGAGTTGAGGTCATCAGCTGAGCAAGATGGGAAATTGAATACAGATATTGAAAGCAAATAAAAAGTTGTGACATAGTCATAGAAGCAAGTGGAAAAAGAAACTACCAGAGAAATAAAGCAGGGTTGTACAACAATGTCCAGTACAGATTGTGGTTATGAATATAAGTGAGACCGGTCAGCACAGTTATGTGATCTTTTCCCCCAACATTGTTCAGCTGTTTTGGTGAAGCGTGGATGCATGGATAGATGGATAATTGGTTGAAGCAAGGGTGTACATATGCCAGGCAGGTGCAATGAAAGAAGAGAGGGACAACGAAATGAAGGAAGTGGTTGTAATTATGGGCTCTGCAAATGAAGGTAGGTGAGGAGGGAAGGAAGAGAGGCACTAGATTTGAGATCTTGATAACATTTAAGAATCTCCGGTATAAGGTATCAGAGCATGTAATAGGTTAGCAAGGATAGGTTGTGGTGTCTCAAAAGAATTATGCTTAAAACCAAGCTAGTTTCTCTTGCATTATAGGTCATAATCACTTATTCAAAGCTAGTCTGGCCAGATACAATCATTATTCAGAATTTTTCAAATTTCCCAAAACATAGTGCATATGTGTCATATTCCAATGGGAAACAGGGGCACTCTCCAATCAAACACATTAATATTTCTGTAGCAAAACCACGAATGTTCATGTGAAGTAGGATAAAGACTATTAATACCCTTGGAACAAATCAGATCAGGTCATCTTGCCAGATGAGTTGTCAGAACTGGTGGGATGTTGTCTCCAAATGAGTGGCAAATAAATAAATAATCAAATAAACAAAGGTGTCAGAGCTATTTGATTGGGGATTTCAGATAAGAGATTGTGAAGACAACAACCCTCTGTGCCCCCAAGTCATTTGATTTTTAATTTTCTCTCGTTTTCTTTTTCTCCAAGAAATTTCATATACTTCCCAACTAACACAGCCATAATGCTCAAACAATAGCCATAATTTTAAAGGTCACACATGTTTACCATTGCTCACCTAGAGGAATAAAGTTTTACACCAACTCATGAAAAACTTAACCTCCTGTAAAAATATGTGAACAAATGTAGACTTGCTTCCGTAGGGAAGGGAAGCAGGGGCAATTATCCCAGAGTGTGCCAGCTCTGGAATTGCTCTGGGGTCAGCTCCATCCTCTGGTTTACATTCGTGGGGAGGATCCACCCAACAGCTGTGTTTCAATCATCTACAGAGATACTGTCTCCCACCCACTACCCTAAGTTAGTGAATTGTAATAAAAAGCACAGAATTGAATGTGCTGCGAAATATACATTATGTTCCATTGTGTAACTGTGTAATTACTGTACTATACATGCTGGGCCAGAGAATGACTGAAAACTGAAGAATTAACCAAAGTTATGGCTACTCTTGGACGAGATCCAGCAGGCAGATGAACGGGAAAGTCCTGATATTTTGCCAAGGCCAGGGCTGTAGATAACTGAGCGACACATGGGGTAATAGAAAGAATTAATTGACTGAAAGTTCAGATTAGAAGGTTGTTGAGTGTGGCAAGTTTGTCCAGAATGGTATCTTGGGATGTGGTGTTAAAACAAACAAAGAAAACCATATAGGATATTAATATTATTTTAATAATCAATAAAAATCTACATAACCTTAAGTTTTAATAATCTTTCTCTGTATCAAGCAATGTTTCCATTCCACCATTTAGCAATGTTTCATCATGTTGTTGCAAGTATCAACCTTCTTCCTTCTTTCTTTTGTAATTTACTGAGGTAAATCTGTTTTCTTTTAGGATAATCTTTCTAGCCCAACATTCCTAAGCAGACAGAGTTTGCAAGAGTGGTCCATTAAGAATTTCATTTTTCCAAAAGCTTAAGAAAACCATACATTTAATTAGGATAAGGCTAAGAAGCTAATTAACCTTGCAAGTATATTCCTGAGAAAGTACATTCCAAGTGGGAGAAAGAGTGAATGAAAGTAGAAAGGTAGAGAGATGTAGATGCCCAGGGAGTTCATTCCAGCAGGACAGAGAGTGTAGGTAGAATTAAGGAAAGTGAAGAACAGAAATGAATGTCACCATCCAGTTTTGAGTCTCTTAAATGCTAGCCTGACAAATTGGAATTTATTTAGTTTGTTTGCAAAGACAACACAAAGGTTTTTGAATAAGACAATGGCATTATCATATTTATATAGCTTTTTCCGTAGAACTCAAACCACTTCACGTTCTTCTGAGTCATTAAATATGTCTGTGGCTTTAGGGTAACATCAAGTTAATTTGAGTCCTTGTCCTAGTTTTTACTGACTTCCAAGACCTGGAATCTATAAATTAAAGTCTGCCAGTGACTCAAACTCTCTGAACTTCATTTTACTTCTATGTAAGTGGGGATAATAATACTAATTTTATAAAGTCCCTGTGAGGATCAAATGAGAGAATATGTAAACCACATTGTGGAGTATATGGTACAAAGTCAATGCTCATTATAAGTCAGTTCTCCTCCCAGGCCTTCCATGTCTTCTAATAATTAGAATGATAACATCAGAAAGAAAATATCCCTCCTGTAAGCCTTTTCATTTTCTCTTTATTCAATTTGAGAGACTTTTATATGGCAACTTGCTAGATCCTAGGACACCAAGATGAATAAAATAAGGCTCTTTTTCTCAAGAATTCCACAGGCTAGTGAAGGGAGCAGAAACCACATCAATAACCAGAACACCAAGTAAGGAGAATTAACAAAACACTGGAAGCTTAGAGGATGGGAGCTAATCCTTGCCAGTGGATCTGAGATTTCACAGGAGAGCTGATAGTTTAGCTAGGCTTTCAAGAATGAGGAGGTAGACATGTGAGCAAATCACAAAGGCATAGAGGGTGAGATCCTAAAACAAGAAGGCCAATAGGGTGGACTAACCCAGTATGAATCCAGAAGGAATATGAGAACAGGTTATTAAGGAATATATTTATCCTACTGTGAGTATGAGTTTCATCCTACATAGAAGCAGAAACCACAAAAAGTGTTCAAGCTGATTTGATATTTTAGGCAGTGGTGCAATAGGATATACTGGAACACCGGAGCAGCAACACCTCCAAGATCCACAGAGACCTTCATGTTTCCAGTGTTGGTATCACGATGGAAACTGTAACCAAGATGAAGGGTCCAAGAAGAAGAAAAGTAGGGAGCAGTGGGTTGAGGAGTGAGATGAAATTATTTGGGACCCCTTAGACTTGCATTGGCTGTGGCACAACCAGACGTAAAGCTGCTTTGAAGTTCAGTAAAGAGATCACGATGGATTCAAGGAAATCGCAGATTATAGGTAAGGGCTGAAGCCAAGCATGTGACCAGGTTCAACCATGAAAATATGGAGTGTGAAGGAAAGAGGGCTAAGGGTGGAATGAATGATGGGGATCACAGAGTAAAACATGGTGTGAAGAAAATAAAGGATTGGTAACAATAACACAGGGGCATCTAGCTGGCTTGAGCTATACAGCATGCAACTCTTAATCCCGAGGTTGTGAGTTCAAACTCTATGTTGGGTATAGACATTACTTAAAAAATAATAATAAAAAATAAAATAAGTAATACAAGTGGAAAAAAAACAGAAAAAGAATGTCTATGAAGTCAATGGAGAAAGCCAGAAAAGACCAACTGTGTTTTTTTTTTTTAATGTTTTTATTTATTTTTGAGGCAGAGAGAGGCAGAGCATGAGCAGGGGAGGGGCAGAGAGAGAGGGAGACACAGAATCCGAAGCAGGCTCCAGGCTCTGTGCTGTCAGCACAGAGACCGACGCGGGGCTCGAACTCAGGGACCATGAGATAATGACTTGAGCCGAAGCCGGATGCTTAACCGACTGAGCTACCCAGGCGCCCCAGACCAACTGCATTTTATGCAGAAAGAAAGTCAAAATATGTTTAGAGTGAAAATACATATATAGGTCTTTTTCCTTTATTCCTTTATTTATGTATAAATAAATATAATAAAATATAATATAGAATAAAAATATAAAAATAAATATATATAATATAAATTTAATACATAAAACGTATCTTTTATCGCCATTTAACAAACAAGATGAAATGCTTACCTGATTTTTTCCATGTATTATGTAATGGCTCCAAGTAGAAAACATTTCCTGAAGAGAATATCATTTTTTCTCATTCTTAGATGATCTAGATGGCATCATTCAGTCTTTTGTGTCCACACTCATTATAATACAATCAATCCTATATAATGACACAAGATACATTTTCCTGAGACTACCAATCTGCTACTTTCCTATTCAAAGAACTTTGAGTTACTCCTAATTGCTTACAGGATAAAGAATAAATCTTTTCCTTTGTCATTAATGACCCTTCGTATGCAAGCAACAACTTCCTGTCCTGTTACTCTATTACATGAATCTTCTCTCTCTGGTTTATTCATTGTCCTCAAACAAATTTTATGCATTTATGCCTCTAATGGTTTTTTAATACCTGATATAATTCCCTTTATCCGACCCTTAGAAACAAAAAGAAATGCTGCTATGTAATTCCTGAGCATCCTGGAAGGCTTGTCTCAAGTATCATTCCCACTAAAGTCCACTCTGCTTTCTAGACCTTTGATAGTTTTCATTTGGTACTTATCAGGCCAGAGACGAGAGAATCTGAGCAGGGCCCTGAAAGACTGTGTGACCTTTGGAAATATCTCCGGCCCTCGGTTTTCTCATCTGTAAAATGAGAGAATTTTTAAGATTCTCGAGCTCCAAAATCATTTTGTTAGAGTGGGCAGTAGGTTCTAACAGGATACTAGAGGCCAGCAGAGAGGAAGACATGGGGCAGCACTCCACAAGAGTTGGATCAAACCAGACAGCCCAAGATGGTGGATGCCATGACAGGAACCACCCCCCAACCCCGACCAAATTAGGAAGAAAAAGCAGGAAACACTGCTTCCCACCCCAAGAGATGAATATTCCATCCCCTAGCTAACAACTATCAATACAAGATAGAAACCCAACCCCCAGGGCATGCAGCACCTGCACGAGTGCTCTATCTCTGTCTCTCTCTCCCACTCTCATATCTCCAGAGTGTACTTTTTGCTTTCGTTTTCATAAACTTTCTTGCTTGTGTTGCTCATCCCCTGTGTTGTATGTCTGTCCTCGAATTCTTTCTTGAGACAAGACCAAGAACCATCTGCACCTCCTTCAGGATGGGCTGGGTCTAGGCCCTAGGGTTCAGAGTCTCCCCAGTTCACCCAGCAACAACTTGATCCTATATGTTATAGTGCGTGTCTAGCTAAAGAGATAGGCACAGAGCAAAACAGAACAGAATAAAACAAACCATGATACTAGGCACACACATGCGGATGTGCACGCACAGACACACACAGACACACACAATATTCCAGCAAGGAATGAAATTGAACATCTTCTAATGAAATGAATGTACTAATACTGATGAAGGAGCATGAGGTAGGTGGAGGGGCAAAACACAAGCTAGCACACACCCCCCTCCCAAGGTGGGATTTGTGTGATATTCCTTGGACACTCCCGGCTACCCAAAAACAAGACAGGACAAAAAATAAATTGTTAAACTGATAGGAGTCTCCACCAGCTTACCAGAAAAAAGCAATCCCATCAATAGCCTAAAGTCCAGGAACTGCCTACTGTCTTAATGTTAATGTTTTGCTGGAGGGAAAAACAACCTTAGCTTGACAATAGCTAGGCTTCGGATTGTCTTGGAGCCTTTACCATATGACAATCCCTTTAGCAACTCCCTCTTGACTTTATCTCTCCCACTCTATAAAATGGTCACCCCTGACACTTACAGCGACGCTCTTCCTGCCCATGGGTACTGTCCCCATGCTTCAATAAAATTACCTTTTTGCAGCAGAGACGTCTTTAAGAATTTTTTCTTGGCCTCTATCTCCGGACGGCCCTTCCCCCCCCCACCATCACCTCAAACTTTCATCAATACTAAGACTTTGCCAATGAACTTGAGTTTGGAAAAGAACATATATATGGAATAGAATGACAGTGGCACAGGAATCAATTCAAGCACCTCACAAAATTGGAAGCTAAAAGTGTAGAACAAACTTAAGCTTTTAAAAAACGTTGTCAATAAAATGAACCTAGGGTCCCTATTTTCTGACTTTGATGACCTTCTGGGATTCATTTCATGTTCCCCTCTCATGCACACTGTCCCATTTTGACATACAATATCCTCTCAAATCTCTCTGAGTATATTAGTCATAGTTTCCATATTTTTTTAAGTTCTTTTTTTCCTCCCTGAATTTTCTCTCTTATCTATCTATTTTTGTTTTCTGGTGTTTTGCTTTCACACTGCAGGATTTTCACAAATGCTTTGTGATCCATGGTTGGCCCTTCAGACTTAAGATGAGGGAGCAAAACAGTTGTTTATATATCTGCTTTTCTTACTGAACAGTAAGTCCTTTGACCAGAAGGATTATGTTTTGTTTACCTTTTTTTCTTAAACACTTTTGCAAACTTGACATGCAATATAAAAATTATAGTATTTAGAACATAGGAACTGACCCACTCTTTTCTATCCATACTATATTTGGAGTAAGAGTACCATTAACAACCAATAAGGAAGACTGAATCAGTTATGAAACTTCATTCTGTAATCAAAAGTTGAATAGTTATATCATTGATCACACAAATGGAGAGGTCACCTGGAAAAGAATAGGCAGAAGGAAGTAAAGAAAAATGGGACATTAAAGGCAAGTCAGATATCTGAATGACTAGACATGACTGTTGTACAAATACCATTACTATGATAGGCACTCTCCCTATATCAGGAACTATCCTGAAAATTAAACATCTAACTCTTGCAGTCCTATGAGGTAGGTATTATTTTTTGCCCCATTTTACAGATGTGAGATCAAAAGGCAAAAATACTAAGTACTTTGCCCAAGGCAACACTGTTCATAATTGGCAAAGCTGAAATTTGTACCTAGGCTATTTCTAGAATAGTCATTTAATCTCTATAGACCTAATTATCATACATTAAGGGCTTTAGAATTTGGAAGTGAATGGAATTTATTAGAATTTAGAATTTCAATCAGAAATTCAATTCAATTAGAATTTCCCAGTGATGAACTAATAGAATCAAATGTCAGGGACATCAAGAGGGCACGTTTGCAATGGTCAAGAAGTTAAGTCTTCAAAATCTACTCCAAATCCAAGAGTCTTTGATGGCAGTTTTATGTGCATATATGTAGTCATTCTTTCCAAGTAAAATGTAAGATTCTTGGAGGTATGAATAATGTCTTAACCTTTTCCGTGTTCTATGTTCTCCTCTCCACACTGTTCTGTATGCATAGTAAGCAACAAATATTTGTTGTTTAATTTTGAAATACTTTCCACTGACTAGCCTTTTAGAACAGGGTCGATTATCTCTTCTCTGTGATGTTTAGCATGAAGGCAACAGAACAGATTGATGACTTCTAAAGCTCCCTTCTAGAGCTATGATTTGGTAGGGGACAAAAATAGACAGGAAAAAGCACCAACATCCTTATGTCCCTCTGTGGCACAGTTGGAGAGTGCTATGCCAGGGTTTCTGATTTTAAAGGTTGTTTTAAAAAAGAGAGAGAGAGAGAGAAAGATAAAATGAAGTTCTGAGCAAGTCTCAAAATGGCTTATTGATCATGTCACGCAGGTCTTCTAAACTCCATCCTGGGTATATACAAAATATCAAATACGTGTTGGGAAAAGGAGCTAGCCTTTCTGATGGCCTCAAGGATATGTCAGATATAGCAGCAAGTTATCTAAATATTTCTAGACTACAATATTCAAGACAAGAGGAGCAATCACAAAGATTTTGCAAAACAATTGTCAGCAGTAAGAACATATCTGACAAGTTTGGGGGTAATACTTCTTAAATATCTCTCCAGGTTGTTTAAATTCATTTGAAATCATCATTTTGTCTCCAAACAATGACAATTTGATATTACAAGTAGAACATTACAGTAATTTTGAAGCAAATGTTACTGGGTCACTTTGTAACTGACACTACATTTAAATACATTATATTATTCTTTTAAAAGCTGAATGAAAGTGCAAAAAATATTACTGAGTTAAGAAAGTGAGAGTATAGGATAATAATAATGATGCTTTAAACCTAGTCTTGAAATTTTTAGACAGCGTACATAACTATTTTCATCCAATAGCAAAAGCATACAGACATAAAGATTTGAACAAAGAGAATTAGATGTTCTTGTGTTGAGAGAAAACTGAAGAGCAGAACTCAAAAGTCTTTGAAAGCATCAAATGATCCTATAATAGTGAGATACGGTTGCTTGTAAAGTTATAATTATATCCACATTGACTAAAACAGCTCCTAACCTCCAAAAACGCCATTTACAGAGAAGATAGAAATTCTACTTACCTGCGGCCCCACCCTCCCAAACCACAAAGCCTCACTGATGGCAGCTGTTCCCTCTCACCCTCATCTTCAACTGCATGTCTTGGCTGTTCAGGCTCTTCCTTCAGGAATATGAGTACTATCAGGACCTCAACCAAGCCACTTCTTTAGAGCCCCACTATCCAGAAAATTTCCCCTCACAATCCTAGGAGTAGAACCCAGCTGCCAAAGCCTGGCTTTTTTGAGCTTTCCCCTATTATTACCCTATTGACTTAGTGTCCTTGCCCTTCTTAAAAATAACCAGGTCTAGGATCATAAGAGGCCTCACAGCTCATGGCTACCAATAATGAAAGTTCAGCTATGGGTGAGTTTACAATGTCTTAGTGAACTGGCCTGTTGTCTATCTTGTATAACCTTGTTTCTGTGGGGAACCATGTACAACCCTAACCAACTAATTTCGAAACCGGTATCTAGAGCATAACCCATGCCTAGGCTAGGGACCACCCATAATAATAATCACCCCCAACTAAGCAGCAGGAGCTAAAACTACAAATTGAAAATATTCCACCAGGGAAAGAAGAGGAACTAAGACATTGGGAATGCATATTTAATAGTTGTAGCTATAGAAAAGGAAAATAAATTCACACCCAAAAACAAAAGCAAATTAAGAAGGCTTTTTAGGTGAAACTACTAGCTAATAATGCTGTCATGGGAACTCTGATAAAATGCTTACATTGCAGTCTGACAGATCCCAGAATCCTCTGATGGTCTAGGAAATCAAGTTATTGAAAACATTGTCTTTTGTATTTAGAATGTCTTCTCTGCTTTGGAGTAAAAAAAATGTGTCCACACTGGATGTTAACAATAACCAAAAGGAAAAGAAAGGAAACAAGCAAACAAACAAAAATCACTCTCTTTTTTTCTTCTTTTCCAATGGAAGCACTAGAAGGAACAGTAAAATAACAAGGCCATGGTATCAATCTGTCAGAATTAAAAGGGACATAGTAAAGGTCACAACTGCGTAGAGTGCACAAACTCAACACCAAGAAGATTTGGAAGTCATTTGGCTTTGACTTAATACCGTAAAAGTGTTTGTGCTTAATTATGGAAGCCCTCGGGGACTCTTCCCTTTCCCCTTTGAAGGTGGGGAGTCATCAGTAATGGAAATTACCTGGTTGTGAGATTAAGAAAGACAATGTGCTGGACACCAACGAGGGGCCAACATGGTTCTGACAAATTACAACCAAGCCTCTCTTTTAGGGCAGCAGGATATCACTCTGGGGGATTTTTCCATCAGCCAAAGTACACCTACCTGGATCTTTGTAGATGTGACCTTCAATTAAGGCAATGATTTCCTCATTACCCATTTTCCACAGGCTTATTTTACAGAGAAACTCCCAGGGAGCATGAAATAGGAAAACTCAGAAGGAACAACAAAAGGGATTTTAAAATCAGGATAGTCATTACAGCCTCAGGGGAAAAGGAAGAATGTTTTGGGAGCCTTTATAAAACTTTTGTTTTATTTATATTGTTTTCCAAGGACAGCTTTTACTAAGGGATGTGGTTGTTAAAATCACAGCAAAGGTACGCTTTGTCAGATAGATGAAGAAGCTCTACTCTGACCTCCTCATGCTTTGGGCCAGCAAGACACTGAGGAATATTTTTATCTTAGCCACAAAACCAAACCTATCTTCTGGACTTAATAATATAGGGAATATTTGCTAGAGCCAACCACAGCTTAATCAGTATGAGCCCATCTAATACCCCTATGAAGAACCAAAAATTGCCCCAGAAAATGCTCCTGTGTCAAAAGCATGGTACTGGGTAGGTAGAGCTTTCAATCTCACGAGCAAGTCTGCAACTGAGCTCCAGATTAATCTGAAAAATACTCTGAAACATAATGTGCCCTTGATATGGAAGCTAGAGGTAACATAAAAGGAGACCCACAAACCAAACGTGTTATTTTTTGTCTTCAACTTGACCTAGCACCGGCAGGTCTCCATTATTGCTCCCTGAAGGGAAGTGGGAATGAAAGAGCAGAAACCCAGCTTGGTGCATATTCCGCTTCCATTGACAAGGGTACCCAGAAAGGCAGAGCATGTCCATTAGCACAAACAGCACATGGTCAGAGAAACATAAAGAGGAACAGCCTTGCTTTACCCTGTACTTTCTCAATAAACCTTTTCTTAAATTTTTAATCTAGTTAACTCACAAAGATCCTTTATGAAATAAGTACTCCTGTTCCCAGCTGAATAGGAATGCTGACTTGCCCTATACTTATGAGAAATCAGGCAAAGAAGAGTTTTGGTGAAGGGTGTTTTGTGGTTTCTTTATTTTGCTTTATCTTATGGTTTTGGCCACTCCCTGCCATTCCTCCGATAGTACTATTTTTATTTTATTTTATTTTATTTTATTTTATTTTATTTTATTTTATTTTATTTTATTTTATTTCTTACTGACAGTATATACAGATGGACACAGGACACAGTCTTCAAGTCCACTGCAAAGCTTCATGGTCCATGTTAAGAAAACAATTCAGAAAGAAAATACACTGGGAAGGTTTTAAATATCACATGAGCAAAGGAGCCAGTGTGAGAGACTCCCTGAGATGTCCTGGAATAGCACCCATACATTCAAGGTCTTACAGAATATTGGAGAATGAGACACCCACTCTAATGTTTAAAAAAAAAAACTGCTCTCAAATAGTAAAATTATCATCCAATTTTGCCACTGATAAGGCCTTGAAAGATTACTGAATCCAATGCCTGTGTTTTACAGATGAAAACCCTGGCAGCCCAGCAGGATGAAGCGATGTGTTCAGTACTGCACAGAGTTGTGGTAAAATGGTAGCCTGGACCCTCTGGGTCTGGACTCTCAGCACGGTGCTCTGAAATTAAGTTGTACTTTCCTGTTATATGCTTTCATAGGTAAGTATCTCTCTGACATTGTTCACATCCTTATTTAAGCATGTATCTTAAAAAATTTTTAGGGACAGCTGGTGGCTCAGCCAGTTAAGTTTCTGACTCTTGATTTCAGCTCAGGTCATGATTTCACAGTTAATGAGATCGAGCCCCAAGTGGGGGTTCTGTGCTGACAACAGGAACCTGCTTGGGATTCTCTCTCCCTCTTTCTCTTCTCCATGCCCCCCAACCCCTCTCTCTCTCAAAATCTACATTAAAAAATACTATTTTTAAAGAGTAACATTATGTAAAAAAAAAAAAAAGTCTGGTACTATAAATGTGTGTGGGCCTGTTCCAAATATGTCTCAATATAGTCAAGTAGTTCTTTTTTTCCATGAGGCTTAACATACCTAAAGAAAACGTACCACATAAGACCTGCATTAGAACATATTGTTCTGAGTTCTTTTTAGGATGTGATTACTGTTTATTGCAAACTTCACACCAGAGTCTACCAATCATGTCACCCTAAAAACTGTTTATTTGTTGAAGAAAACAAATTATTTTATAAGTGATTCTTAGGCTGTGTCTTCACAGCAATCTCCCCAAAGTAGATATGTTTGTATTTCCCCCTTGAAGGCAACTTAACATTTTGGAACCCCAGTGGTGGTATTCTGACACCATTGTGCACAGATTCCTTATTCATATCCTTATGAGGGTATCCTGAAAATTTCCTGGCCTCTAAGAGCTTACTAACTTGGATTACATAGCCTCTGAAATTTCACCATTCTGTGGGCTAAGTCTTGTGCTCTTACAGTGAGTGATATATTTTTTTTAAAGGCCTTTGTGAAGGAGCAGGGAGAAGAGAAATAAAATGCAGGAGAGTCACTGAAAAGAAGGTGGAGTTAAAAAGGAACTCCTTCACCTGCTTTATCATTTTACTGACAGCTAACCTTAAATGAAGTTTGAAATAAAAACTATAGATGCATGCTATGTCACAGTTGGATATTTGGATAAAAATCTAAAAACAAAGGAAAGCAAAACAAACACACACTGTCATCCACCATAATAAAAATGAAGAACTGAAAGTTTGGTAACTGGTCACTCCCAAACAACAAAGAGACTGGTCTGCTGAATAGTGGACACTTGTGGCTTCTGGTGACCTGGCATTCCTTCCTACTTCTTCCAGGAAACTAGAGACCCTCTTTTTCTTTCAGAGACTGCCTCTCTGCACTCTGTCTATCATGCGCCTTCATGCCCACAGCTCTGGTTGGGCAAGTGACCCAGGATGACGAACAAGAGGAATCCATCTCTCTTGACAACTGCCTGCTCCAGGGATGGGCACATAAACCAAGCAGATCCATCTGGATTTTATGGAAGGTAAGTACATATTTTGGGAGAGAAAGCCTACCTCTGAACCCTTTCTCTACTAACACAATCTACAAAGAAGGAAGCTTTAAGTATGGACTTGCTATTACCCTTGACACTGCCTGGAGAGTGCCTGTTGGAGAATGAAGTCAGCTCAGATGAAAACACACATGTCTTGCTGATTGGCACCAATTGAACCTTTGGCCTAGCTATGCCTGAGGCTAGGTCCACATCTTGATTTCCCAATTAGGACCATTAAATCACTTTTTTGTTTAAGCTAAAACGGATTGACAAGTGACAACCTTGATTACCCCTCATCATCCTAGAATTTAGGAGATGCTTCCTTTTATACCTGACAGGAAAGTTGCTGTCTTATATCTACATAATAAAAGATATTCACCTGACATGATCAGAGCTAATAGGAACTACACAGATATCAAGAGTTGATCTGTTTCCTACAGTAGCACCTGTTTAAAAACCCAAGGCAGACCATTTCAAACCAAGGTCCAAAGAATCTTAAAAATCAATGAGACAAGAGTTTGCTTAGGCAGACAACATTAAATTTGAGTATGTTTGAGTAAGTCTGAGAATGAGTTAAATTTGACTACATCCAGTCCGTGTCTCAATATAATTCCAAAGTCTGAGATATCACAAAGGAATTTTAAAATCCAATGGAGAAATATGCCTTTGAATGCCAGACTAGAGACAATAGCACAGTGTGAATTTAAGATGCCATTTGACCTCATAAAACACAAGCTAGTGGATATTTTATGAATTTTCTAAAGAATAAACCAATTGTGTTAAACTTATTTTATAGTTTTACTTCTATCTTAAGATACAAAGGAACATCAATTGGTAAAGATAAATTCAGAACATCAATTTCCCACAGTTTATTCCATCATAGAATTGCTGCATAATCTTGCCAAATTTGAATTCTCCATGTATCTTGGTTCTTCAACCTGTGGCATAAAAGGGAGAAATGATCTCTTTAGAGGCTGGTGAGACCCAGGTCCACTTTGAACTCTGAATGCAAATTGTAAGTAGTAAAGTTCTCATGGATGCTTGCTTTTTGTTTCTTTCTTTCTTTTTTTTTTTTTTTGCTTTACATTTCAAAATGCAAGCCTATATATTTTGTTTTATCACCTATCGCTTAACAATTTTGCTGTCTCAACTTTTACATTTCTATTATTTTTAATTTCTACACCTAGAAGTTACACCAACAAAATTGAGAAGAGAAAGTGCAGGAGTGTCTCTTACTAAATATTTTCCCTTCCTGTCTACATTGCTATTTATTGTCCCTGCTGAGGTGTTTATAGCATTTGTGCAGGAGGAGAATGTGCCTGCAAAAGGTAACTTGTTGAATGACTAGTCTGAGGAACTTTTACAGTACAAAGTTTCCCCAAAGGCTTCCCTTGTTCTGCATGCCTTCCTCAGGTCATACAAACTTTTATGTGGCATTAGGACAAGTCCATCAAAGCAATGAATTTTGTAGCTGAAAATCAACCAGCAAATATATGTTACCTCTTATATAGGAGAAAAGGTGCTTTGACAATCTATTGGTTTAACATAATAAACTGAAGGAAGAGGGCTTGTTGAAAATGATGCCCACTGAAAATAGTCTATCAAATACATTTGACTGAACTATCAAGGCAGGAAATTGTATAACAACTCAAAGTAAGCAAAACAATCACCTATGTATCTATGGAAAGTGTGTGCAATATTGTTGTTGAATCTTGACTTTCCAAAATTGAAGAAACAGTTTATTTCACATGGAATATCCAAACAAGCAAGTCTGTGGATGGCTTCTATAGGGTGTAAATGAACATTTAAAATTCTTCTTTGGCCATCTCCAGAAGGATAAAAGACAAAGAAGAGATTGGGTGGGAGTGGAAGACATTGCAAAGAGTTATTTGGAGTGACACTTTCCTGTACATTAGTAGACACATTCATTAATTTTTTATAAATAATAGTTAGAAAAATTCCCTTTTATTAAGGCATTATTAAACACCTACTTTGAGTCACTAAAACTGAAATAATACCATGAATATTTGATTACTAGGTCAGTAGGGGTTAAGCAAGCTTTTATGTTTCATGGAAGCCAATTTTTCTAGGAAAAGTGTCCCTAGTTCAAATTTTCAACCTACAAAATTATCAAAACAACAGGAACAGCTTCTCTGGTCAGTCTGCTCTTCATTCCAATTATGCTCATCTCCAGAGACTTTCAATACCTCTCTCTCTCCCTCTTATCGCATGGGACAGGAGAAAATGGAAGACACTAGAGAGAAACTGTCCCCTACCAGGACAGCAAACCTCCATGCAATTACATCCACCAGCTCCTCTTTCCTCACATGGCTATGACACAGAGGCTGTGCCTTATTTTCAATATCTTTCCCAATACTAGATTCTACCCATTGGCGTTTAAGAGCGTTCGAGAGCACCCATCTTGAAAGCAAACAAGAAAGAGAAAAAATCAACCTCCCTCCACACTTCTTCCTTGCAGGGCTATTTTCTGTTTCCCCCACCTTCAGTAGAAACTTGCAAACAGAATTATCTTTGCTCATTGTCGCTATTTCCTTACCTTCCACTCATTCGCTAGCCCCCTCCATGCTGGCCTCTAGCCCTGTCCCTCCATCACTCCACTGGAAAGACTCTTGTCAAAGTCACTGTCAGTAGTGATTGGCCGCTATATCCAATTGCATTTCAGTCCTCATCCAACTAGGACTCTCAACAGTATTTCAACTCGCTTGTCTAGCATTTCCTGTTTGAAATCTCCCTTCTACTTGACTTTTATGACAATATGCCCTCCTGGTTTTCCTTCTACTTCTCCAGCTGCTCGTTCTCCAGATCTTTTGTTGAATCCAGTCTTTAAATGTTCTTCAGCGTTCTGTCTTGCTCTCCTTTTCCAATTCCCTTAGCAATTTAATCCATTCCTTCCACTTCAATTACTAAATTCTTATAATTACTGGATTGTAATATCACAATCTATTGCTACATACCAAAGACTACAAATGTATATCTCTAATCCAAACCACTCCTCTGTATTCCTACCTCATTTGATAGTCTCAAAGACACTAAACACTAAACCTGGATCAGATCAAACTCATGATCTTCTTTCTACACTAGTCTTCCTTCCAGTGTCTTTTGCCTATTTGAAGACTATCACCACCAATTATGAAAGCCATAACCTTAGGGGTTGTCCTTGACCACACCCTCTTCTTCATTAGCATAGCCATTTCACCATCTGTCCTGTTATTACACTTCCAAATACACCAGAAATACATCTTTTTCCAACCTCCACTGCTATGATCTTTGTTCATGTTCATATTCAGATTCTACCATAGTTACTTCCTAACTGGTCTCTTGGCTTCTTCCCTTATTCTACTCTTAACCTATTCCCCACATAGCAGCTGGAATCATCTGATATGAACACAAAACAAAATTAAATTCTGCTAACATAAATTCTACAATTCTTAACTGTGGGTTTGTTTTGTTTTGTTGTTTTTGTTGTTGTTGTTTTGATTTTTGTTTTCAACTTTTAAATTAGTTTTTACTAGTTTTTTTTTCAAAATTCCTTAAAATTTTAGTTCTCTGTATAAAACTATGATTAAATGTTAAGAGAGAACTACTTCCCTGTTTGATTATTCAAATTATATTTTATACATTGTCCTACTTAAAAACAATCCTTTGGAAATTTTGAATATGTTCTCCGTAATGTTTTTATTGGTCTGATGAGTGTTCCTATTGGCTATTATCACCTTAATTTTCCTAATTAAAAAGTAATTCAATAAAGGCAGAACAATCTAAGAATATTCTTTTAGACAAATAATACATAATTTTCAAATTCTAGCCCTGACCTCTAACACCAAAAACTGTTTTAAATCAGATAACATGTTTCCAATTTTAGCATTGTCTTCCTGCATCTTGTTATTGCATGTACTGTATTATAACTTTGTCTTAAAACTTTAGATGGTAGCATTTTCTCCAACATGTGAAGAATTTTTAAAGTAATTTTTTATTTACTTAAAATTTTTTTAACATTTATTTTGAGAGACAGAGACATAAAATGAGCAGGGGAGGGGCAGAGAGAGAGGGAAACACAGAATCTGAAGCAGGCTCCAGGCTCTGAGTTGTCAGCACAGAGCCTGGCATGGGGCTCAAACCCATGAACCATGAGATCAGGACCTGAGCCTAAATTGGATACTTAACTGACTGAGCCACCCAGGTGCCCCTTAAAGTAATTTTTAAAAGGCCAAAACTGAAGGATAAGAAAGTAAAGTTTCATTTGTTTATTTTCTTCCTTCTTCTGACAATCCAAATTAATGACATACCTATGGATGAGGTCCAAAAGATACCTCCTGAATAGCAGAGTCCTTTGACAGAAGTGTCATTTGTAATATAATTTTTAAACATAGTAGTAGGGACTCCTGGCTGGCTCGGTAGGAAGAGCATGCAACTCTTGATCTCAGGGTTGTAAGTTCGAGCCCCATCTTGGGTGTAGAGATTACTAAAAATAAATAAATAAACCTAAAATAAAATAAAATAATAGTAAATTAATTTAAATTTAAATTTCTAATCTTTTCCCAGTTTCACTTCTTCCATCCTTACATTTCAAATGTAGGTTAGATCCTGCTAAAAATATGTTGTTTTATTGCTTTTCTGAAATATGTGGGTTTGGTGCTTTAAAAAACTTGCCTAGACTTGATATAGTTTTGAAATACCAACCTCAATCTCCATATTGCATCAACCTGGAATACTTTGAGGAAGTTTGTGGCTCAAATGGCCCTCCCGGAGCAATGGATCTCATCTTATTTCTGATAAATTGAGGAGAGCTTGATGAAAAGAACCAAACATTTACCACCCAGTCTACTCTTAATGGCGGGCAAAGATTCCAGCCCTGCTAGGGAGGTCTGTGTCCCTTATTCCTCTGCAGTTCCAGTGTGGGAGTCTATGGGGCTCGGTGTTGCCCACCCAGGGCCTCCGCCTGGCATTCTGGAAGTATGCTCCATGAATCTTCCCTTCACTAAAACTGGGTCCTATCTAGTCTGGGGATTTGTGATGTCAGGAAGAGTGATGTGTTCGTGAGATCAAAATAAAATCAACCTAGGAACACTGCCAAATTCTTCCTCTGTCTATCACTTATTCTCATATAAAGGTCGGTCTGTCTCCCTTGCTGGAGAATTGCGGAAATCTAAAACTGACCCTTTTCAGCACTTAAGCGGAATCTAACAGCAGAGGAAAGAGGTTGTTAGCAAGGACAATTTGCTCTGTACCAACCCACTAGCTGGCAATTATCAATCAGTGTGGTAGGGCTCCATTCCCCAGTACTGTGTAGAAACTAAGAAGTCTAGAAAAGCCTCAGATCAGGTAAGCCCAGAAAAATCAGAGGCAGAACTTAAATTTGATAGTTCCCCCCAAGCACTTAGTGCAAGTCTTATTAGTTGCTTGGAGAAAGCCTGGCTAAAGTGTTCACCGGTGAGCAAGAGAGAAGACAGGAGTTTTTTGGGGTTTTTTTGTTTTGTTTTGTTTTTGTTTTTTTTTCCTGCGTGTTGACACGCTGGAGGTGCCCTTCCTCCGGGAAAGGAGGAAGGGAGCCAGAGGGGGCGACGAGGTTGCAGAGTGGGGGTAGTCCCTCTCTGAGCGCCTGATCTGGTGGCTTTATTTGTTAGCGCGGTGGGTCCAGGCTGGGAACTGCACACTCAGCAGGGAAAGGGGAAGAGAGATTGGCGGCAGTTTTATAAAAACAATACAGCTCAAGTCTCCCGCGTGTGCCCCCTCGCTCACCCCGCGGAGGCACAGTCCGGTCAGAAACGGCTCCCTGGAGCTAGTGCGGCCTCCTAGTTCCCAGTAGGAAGAAGGCGGGTGTTTGCGACTGGAGGACGCCCTGACCGCTGCACACCCCTCCCCATTCCCCTTCTCTGTCAACCCGCCAGGTTCTGAGAGGCGCCTTTCTCTCCGAGCCCGGGACGGAGGTTGCTCGGGGTCACCCCAAATCTGATGATGCCGTTCGCCCTGCGCAGCTGGGGCTTGGGACTGGCGGGGGTGCTCTGGAGGCAGAGAGGACACGGGGAGGAGGCGACGTGCGCCTGTCGTAGCCAAGCGCCGGGGCTTTCCTCCGCAGCGCCTGCTCCCCCGGGTCTGCGCTGGGCGCGGCTGGCGCCCTGGTCTCGCCTCCCTCCCGCCCTCCCGCCGGCCGCCAGGGCCCCCGGACGCCGGGCTGCCCACGGCCCCGCCACTGTCCCTTCCGCTCAACCCGGGCATTTGACTCCCGGCCTCGTAGCGCCACCTCCCCACCCAGCGCCTCCCGGGGGTCCGAGAGCCAAGACTCGGGAAACTGGTGAGGGGAAGGAGGCGCCCTGAGGCCAGCTTGGAGGCGGGGGCTTTCCGCGCGCCCGCAGCGGGAAGGAAAGCTGGACCCGGAGAGAGCGCGGTGAAGGCGGACGCCACGGCTGCACCTCCGCCCGGCCACTAGCCCGCCGGCACCCCGAGGGGCGCGCGCCATCGCGCGTTGCCGGGCCCGCGCGCCTCGGGCTGCCCTCCTCCCGTCCCGCCCCTAGTTCTTCCGCCAAAACCCTTGACCAGAGTCTCCTGGCCAACATTCTTAAATCTCTTTTGCCAGCTCTTTGCGCCAGGTAGGAATAAAGCTCTGCTTTCAGGGTGTGTGCAGAACGCCTATTCCCAGAAGGTGTAGTGACCTTTTCACCTCCCGCACGAACTCCTTGGGAGGGGGGTCCGAGGGCATTTACCCTCTCAAGGGCCTGATCGGTGGCCGAAACGTTTGTTCCCTATTCTTGCTATCCATATCCTCAGAGGCCTTATGCAGCAGTTCCGGGAAAGCCTTTGGGGATGGAACTGGGGGGCATCCAGTCCACAGTGAGGACGCGCCGCCACGGGAGGTGGGGGTGGACAGGAGCTGGAGGACTGGCATGACAATTGCCTGTGGCCTGGGGCGGGCACCGTGCGAGCCCTGCCAAGAGCCCTCCTACTCCGCTACTGTTCTCCCTCCCAGCAGAGGCACAGAAACGGGGGCCCCTGGACCCCTAATTGCCAACCCCCGGGAACACCTGGGCTCCAGAGAGACAAGAGTCTGGGCGGGGTCGGGCGACGGCTGCCCCCTAGCTGAAGACGCACCACTTCCCACCCTCCCGCGTTCCCTCTGTCCCGGAGGAGAGGGCCCCAGATCTCAGTTAACAATGGAGCCCCCGGTGCGCGGCGGGCACCCGGGCACCACTGGCGCCCGGCAGCGCGCCCTGCTGCGGGACAGGGAGGCCTTGTGCGGCTGCAGCACAGCCTCGCCCGCTCGAGTGGTCTGATTCGGATTTACGTGGCAGCGACACTGTCAACCCTTGCCTGGCTCTGTGGTGCGTCTTCCCACTCCAGCCTAGCTTTCCCGGGTCTCCCTTGTCCTGGCCCGGAGCGCCAGGGGAGCCCTGCTCCTCCTCGCCCCGGGCCTCGGGCCGGCACACGGGAGTGACCGGGCAGGCCCAGCGCTCCTCGCCGCCGCGGGTCGGGGATTTGGAGTTGCTCGAAGCTGCAGCCAGCTCCCGGGCGCGCCGCACTCCTCCGCGGTCGGATCCCGGCGATCCTCCACCAGCTGCCGGGCTCTCCCCCGGGGGTCCTGAGCGAGCGCGCAGAGGTAGGCTAGCCCGACCCAGTCAGTCACTGGCACCGACCTCGATGCTTTCTTTCCAAACACACACACACACACACACACACACACACACACACACACACACACACACACGCGCCCTGGGCGCAGACCCCCCAACGCCTCCCTTCCCGTGGATATCCTTCAGGGCCTCCGGGAGAGACCGACAGACGGACGGGGAAAGCACACGGAGGGAAACTTGTTCCTTCCAGTCTCCTGTCAGGCAATTACTGGCGAGCCTGTGCCGGCAGAGGGGAGGGAGGAAGCGAGGGAAGGGCTCCAGAAGGGGAGGGGGAGGACGAAGGAGGTGGGGGAGGCGGGGGTGCAGTTGGTGAAACTCCTCTGTCTCCCGCTCATCTTTTCATTGCGTGCTCCTCTCCTTCGCGCAGACACCCCAGACCTCCCCTGGGCGCCAGCTCCTCGGCTCCAACGGGTCCAGAAACAAGCCGGAATTTTTTTTTTTTTTTTTTTCTGGAAATTGGCTTTGGTGTGTTTCCCTACCTCCCTCCTCCCCCGTCTAGCCCCCCCTCCTTTTTTTTTTTTTTTTTTTTTTTTTTTTTTTGAGACATGGCCCGGGCAGTGGCTCCTGGAAGAGGAACAAGTGTGGGAAAAGAGAGAGGAAACCGGAGCTAAATGACAGGATGCAGGCGACTTGAGACACAAAAAGAGAAGCATTTCTCTCGGATCAAGGCATTGCATCGCTGCTCTCCTTTCTCCAAGACGGACTGAGGATTTTACGGCTCTAGGCGGAGTTGAAGCTCTTCAGATTGTTTAGATTCCCCGCTTTGCTCTATTTTCCCCGCACGTTCTGGTTCTCCCGCGTCTGCCTGGGGATCCGGCGAAGGGAGAATGGAGAGGGGGCTGCCGCTCCTCTGCGCCGCGCTCGCCGTCGCCTTCGCCCCGGCCAGCGCTTTTCGAAACGGTAAGTGACAGGCGGAGGCGCGTGTGACAGCGCGGCGCCCGGGCTCCCCCGCTGCCCGCGTCCGGCCGGGACTCGGGCTTCCCGCTCCAGCCACGGGACTCACGCGGAACTGCCGGGATGCGCCGGGAATAGCCACCTCCTGGGCGGAGGAAACTTTTGTCCAGGAGGAGAAATAAAAAAATAAGAACGGTCGGCTCGGGGCAGGAAGATTTCAAGTCCTCTGCCTCCCTCCCCAAGTTGGTTGTTTGGTTATGGGGGTTTTCCTACCTCCGTTACAAGGCAAAGCTGCCTACCTTCCCAGATCAGCACACCAATTATCTTAATAATGTTTCCTCCCAAAGGCAATTAGATGAGACTCCCTTTCAAAAATCTGATGGCTGTTGAAAGTTAATGAACACTTTGCCGGGAGAACTTCCTGGTTGTTTTGCAGCTCTTTGAAACCATCTCCTCTGGTGGGTGCCTGCAAGAGATAGCGGTTTTGGGGTTGCTGGACCTCCGTCCTCTGTCTTTACATATCGCCCCTCATCTGTCTGAAGTATGAATGAAAGTTACATAGTGTCAATAAAGGAATCTGATATATACAGTGTAAGACACCGGGATATCTGAAAATCCCTAACCTAGCTACAGCTTCCACTTAGCTTCTAACACCACTCACTGCTAAGTAAATGAAAGAGTGCTGGGTTATAAACAGTATTCTGTAAACTAAATAATGTATTTTAAAATGTGATCTTGTTGTAGGCATGTTTAACTTACACTTTAAAGTAGGTGAAGGCAAGGATATGGAATTATCTTTACAGTAATTCTTCAGCAATTATTATTAACTATTTATCAAATATTTACTTTTGTCTGGCTTAGATTTCAATCAAAGTAATTAGGAAAAAAAAGAACACCCACTACTTACTGTGGTATATTGTTTTAATAAGAGGCCACAAGTGGAGGGGTTCATACCAAGAGGAATTTAAATCACGTCTTTATGATAGGAGTTAATCTCTCTAATATGCTTTTTGGAGGTTTTGTGATTGAAGCAATAGATTTCCCCCAACAGCCACCAAGCAGTGTTCTAAAAGAAAAGCTTAGAGGCGACACACACACACACACACACACACACACACACACACACACACCTGTAAATATGGAGTTCAGTTTATTAATGAACCTGAGTTAGTGGCATCTTTCTATAATCTGGCTGGCAAGGGATGAAAAACATTCTCCTCCAATTGAAAGAGGTCAAGTGGTTAGACTTTAGAAATTACAGTAACCCAACCTCTGCCCTCTACAACTCCTGGGATTAAGTCCTTAGTAGGGATATTCACAGGATGGATTCGTAGCCTAATGCAAATAGCTTCCAGACTTTAGATTGTGAAGTCCATGGATATATATATATATATATATATATATATATATATATATATAGTATATTTTTAAATTTTCTTAGCAGAAATCTGGGGAATGCTGAGAACCTGAGCTCCAGTCTGTGAGCTTGCCTGGTTAAAGCCATGTTGCTATGCGTTCAGTGACCAGAGCCAGTAAATGCCTCTGTAACACAGCAGACCTCTTAAAGCCATGTCCACCTCCTCCAAGTACCAGTGTCTGCTAAATTAATTCATTAACCTTATTTAGGTCTAATGGTCCAGAGTCATTAGAAATTGCTCTTTCTTAATCAACTGTTAGAGAGATTTAACAGAGCCAGGGAGTCTAGCAGTCCACATTATCTTATTACACTGTCACTTTCTCAGAAGTCACAGATTAAAGAGCTCTGGTGTGGTACCGAGTCTACCTAAATGTCTTCTGAAGTGACTCTGTGGAGTGACTAGAAGCAGTGCTGTTTTATTTCACTCCTCTTACGGATGCCAGACACTGCCATGATGTTTGTATAGAGCTGGAGGAGACTTAATGAGATGGGGTCACTTTCCAAGTTTTCTGCACATTTGAAATAATGGAAAAGCCTCAGTAGAATCACATAACAGAGTCCAACATGATCATTAGTTGAGATCCTGAACTCTAGTTGCAACATTTCTTCTTGGCAAACCTTAAGGTTTTAAAAGCCAAGGCAGAGGAAACCAGTAGAAGGGTACCCCCCAGTCTAAGAAACAGGGTCAGAAACATCTAGCAATTGAGAAAAACAATGTGATTTATATTGTCTTCTTTTTAATTTATGGGAAATGATTTCTGTAATGCATGTAGCTTTATGCATTTTTGATGTGCACTTCATCTTTCATTTCCATTTGACCTGGTTTTCCTGTAATAAAATTCTGTAGATTTATAAATTCATGCTGAGAGCAAAGAATGCCATTCTCTTTCCACAGGGAATCTATTAGATGCAATATTAAAATCTATATATACCATTACTGAAAATTTGTGATTGATAGGCTTATATATTTCACTGCTTTCATACCTATTCCTCTTACATAGTTTATGCACCAAATTTTTATTGCTTAAAATTAAGCATCAATAAATGTGGCAGCATTTCAGGCTGAGACTCTCCAGCATGAAATCCATCATAAAAAGTGACAATGAGAATCTATGCTGAACAATAAAGCAGCCCAGTGACTGGTTTATTTGGCTCTCAGTGAATCACTTCAGCATTTGGTTTTTGTTTTTGTTTTTTAAATGAGGGCTCAAAACTAGTAAGCTCACCTTTCGCAGAATGTGAGACTATGGCTTACCATACCCAGACCTCATGTGTGGTAGGATTTTTTTTTCAACATATAGGGAATTAGAATTAATGCTGGGTGGCTATTTATTTTTCTTTCTGCCCAGTAGCTTTGATCTAGTCTCTAGGACTGAACAACTTTACTTGGAGCGGTAGAGCAGAATTATTTCTGCTTCACCAAATACACTTTGTTCTCTGTTGATCTGGATCTCCAGAGCAGAGATAACTCAAAATCACTTAGATTTATGGGCAGATAAAACAACAACACAAAAGGTTTGGCTTTAAGCCAATCGAAATCTTGGATGACAATCCCCACTGATCAATGACATAGACCAGGCTTATCATCAAAAAGCCACACAAGGGGTCGAATCACTTCTTTTAGTCACCTTCCACTCAGAACTTGCTACTTAATGCGATTACACTTCTTGGGGGATAATTAAGTCTAGTAGAAGCTCCCTGGGGACCATGTTAACATCCATTGAGAGGATTTAATGTTTTTAACGCTAGAAGACCTTTTTTCTTGGGAAGGAACTTTGTGGGGGTAAGGGTGGAGTCCTGTCAGATGTCAGTCTACTTTTCTCCTGTGCTAACCGTCCTGGGATCAAAGAGTGTTCCTTGGTGGGGGGTTGCTATCAGTGCCACCTGAAGGGCCTGTGGGGACCTCTTGGAGTTCCCCCTACAGAGCTGTGGAATGTTTAATAACCAGTAATGTTTGTATAAAGCTAGAATACCTAAATGGTTGTCAGGGAAAGATTTACTAAAATGTTATTTTTATTACAGATAAATGTGGTGATACTATAAAAATTGAAAGCCCAGGGTACCTTACATCTCCTGGTTATCCTCATTCTTATCACCCAAGTGAAAAATGTGAATGGCTGATTCAGGCTCCTGACCCATACCAGAGAATTATGATCAACTTCAACCCTCACTTTGATTTGGAGGACAGAGACTGCAAGTAAGTGAGAAAGTATTTGAACAGGGCACCACACCACCATCTAGTGGTCATGGATGCCTAAGGGGGGGAAGTCTGTGTGTACAGTATGGGATATAAATGGATCCAGGAGGGATTCTGATCTAGGCCAGATCATGTATCAATGGTATGGAAATTAAATTATGTTAAGTAATTTCTGAGTTCCCCAAACTAGCATATTATGTTTAAATGTATAATCTCTCAATTTTTTTTCCTGTTAACACTTATGGTTTCAGAACTCTTTTGTTAAGAAATGTATATTTACATTTCTTTCTCTTTTCTTTTGTTCCTGGAAAGGGGAAGAACTAGAAACCCAAACTTTCACTTAAGATTTTTTTTAATATTGTGGGTTACTAACATATATAGCATCAACAGATGATGAGGTTGGGTATTTTTTAACAAATCTGTGACACATTTTGTGACTTAAGGACTGAATCTTATTGAATTTGACATGACAAAAGCAAAGTGTCATTGAATAAAAATAAGGCATATAGTGTAAGCTGGATGAGGGGTTTTCGTTGTAGATTAATGATTGCAAGTGTCTTGTGGAAAATGCAAAAAAAATGTTAATGCATAATGAATACAATGGGGCTCAAATATAAATTATTATTTCATCTATCTGCTTTCATCTTGCTAACGCCTTATACTGTTAACTAAATAAGCATCAATTTATGCCAGATTTCCTTATTATCAAAATATCCTCACTTTAGATACAGTCTAAATTTTATCTCTTCACTTTATATGAATGAGCTAGTGTGTGGATCTTGCTTTTCACAGTGTAGAAAATGTGTTTTAACATTGCAGGCAGCAGTCTCCTCAGATCCAGGATTTGCTTTTCTCTCTGGACATCCACGAGACCACCTGTCTCTGTCTTGTCCACGTTACCACACTCTGCCACCCTGCATGTGATGTGTTCTCCAGACACTTGAACCTGAATATCTATCTTTAATGAATGTTTGGATAACGAAATAGTTTTAGCCAAGGAAAACAATCTACTTAAATCTCAATTCTAAAGTGTTTCTCGGGGACCAATATGTTTTCCCAAGTTTTAAAATGGATCAGTTTGATATAATTTCATACGATGTGAGTAGGCTATGGTTTCCATTGGATATAAACATTATTATGCAGACACGTTCATTATTAAAAATGTTCTATTTGCAAACACATAGCCTTTTTAGGGAAGAACAGAGTAATATGAAAACGTTCCCACCTGTAGGAAGTCCTTAACGACCTGTTGAGTTGGTGGGGTAAACTAATGTTTCATGGGCAGGGAAATGAGGTCATCAGGCTAATTCAACATTCTGGTACCTAGAGAATTAGCATACATTCATACACTGTTGATCAATTTCCAAATAATCAGCATACACTAGAGTGTAAAAAAAGTATGCTGATTCCAATTTAATCCTTGTTCTGTGCCTCAGGGCATTATATTGACTTCTTAATCTTGTATGAAAGTTGCCATTAATAGAGTGTTCCAGTGACTGCTAAAAAACAGGGAGTTTATTGTTGTTGCCAATATTCTGTATGGTGGTTTTACAGCGTCAGTCACCTAGAGAAGCTGGATGTTTGTTCTCTCTTTCATTTTATTTTGTTTTATTTTTTGCTTTTTGAAAATATTTAAACTGCTATAAGAGATATTTTTAAGAGATGGTAAAACATGTTCAAGTAATAACATTTTTCCAAAGATAAGATGCCATTACATTTTAGTAAACTCATGTCTACTAAATCCTGATCTGAAAATCATGACCACATCTGCATATGATATAATAGCTAAAACATTCAAAATAATCAGTAGTCAGTAGCAATGGTGTGCTGGTAAGGGTTGAACAACTGGTTCTTGGAAGGGGGTGGGTCAAGTCCTCATTTGTAACATTTGCCAATTTCTGTAGTATAAATATTCCCACCATGGCCAGTTTCAAACTATCTATGTGATGTCACTGTATGCAGACTTGCAAAGAGACGTGCATGAGGGGTTCTTGTGAGCTGGTGCAAGCTGGAGTAGAAGTGTATGAAGGGGAAGCCAGTCAAGTGAGTTAATATGTGTCAAGTGTGTATCACAGTGTCTGGCAGGCAGTAAGTCTGCAATAACTATTTGCTATATCATAATGGGAGGTGGAGGGTTGTGGAATTGGAAGAGCACTTTTTCAATGTTCTTTCTTAAACATGACAAGAAAAGGGATAATTATAATTTATAGCAAGGGAAAATTTTAGTGATATCGACAAGGTATTCAAGAAACTGACATGACCAAGAAGATTGTTGCTGTTGTTCTGATAGAGGCGAGACTTTTCAAGGCTACAGAGTGAAGTGGTTTCTTAACTGTAGCGAGTAGGAATTTGTTCTCTGTGAAGGTGCCATCTCCTGGCCAGCCTTGAAAGGCTGATAATGTTTAGCCTGATGAAGTCAACGGAGATGATGGCATAGAAAATAGCTTTGTGCCCTGTTTTGAAGTGTTGCTACCTGATTGTTTTATCAATAAAAATTCAAAAAATGATATAGGAAGAGCAGCTTAAGACATTGCTGTCACTATATTTTCAGGCTGGTCCACATGTGACTCCTGGTCACTGTTGCACGTTGCAGTTGAGATACAAGCGTGGCACAATTCTGACAATCTTTTGTGAAGGCTGTGAGAATAATCTACAGCTTTAATTTAAAATTAAAATTCCCTACAAAAATGAAAAATACCAATAACCCTTGGGAGAACAAATGCATAGGCAAAAATTTTTTGTTGGATGTGCAAGAGCATAGTTTCTTTGTTTTTTACATTTTAGTGGGTTTGGGGTGGGTTTTTGTTTTTGTTTTTCTTTGTTTGTTTGTTTTTTGGTCATTTATAATAGGCTGCTTCCAAAAACATATTTGAGTTGATACAAAATTAGGTACAATAAACCAAATACAGCGAGCTGGCAAGCTTTTAGTTATCATTCCTGTTAAGATCAAACTGATTGTCTTATTTGAGATATTTAATATCTTCCCCTGTTTCAGCTACATTTTATGTCTAAGAGCAGTAAAAAGTCCAATGTCATTGGGTTATTGGCAAGATAAAATAGGGTAGTGGCTATGAAAGCCCTTTGAAAAGTTAAAAAGCTTCCCTCGAAAGAAGTTGCCACTGTTATTATGGTATCTTTAACAACTTGGTGATGGTTAAAACATTTAGAAATATGAAACTTAAGCATATGTCAAACTAAATACATAGATCCAGTAATGGGATGATCCACATAAAATATACCTGGTAATTTCTCTTGAAGCTTTCTAGTATTTGTACAGTCAACTTCCACCATGTGAAAGTTTAAGAAATCAATTCCCTAGCACATTTGCTTATTGAGGAACATCCTTAAAACCCAGGTAAAATTCTTTTTGTGGAGTGTAGGGATGGATAAGTAATTAAATAGATTACCTCTGGTAGGAAAACTATTTACTTATTTAAATTGGTATTGTTTTATTTATAATTAAATTAAAAACTATGTGATAATTTTTAACAATATACTAATGCAGTATCAATTTTTCATGTGAAGAGCTCCAAGACCAACCCAACACATAAGCACTATGAACCTAACCTTACAAAAGGTTTTTAGAGTGGATATCAAGGCGTTACTTCCTTAGGGAAAATGGATGTGCAAGTTTGTGCCTGATAATATTAAAATGCAACAATCTATGCTTCAGGTTGCAGTATGAAAGTCAGGTTTCATTACGAATAAACATAAAGACATACTATTATAACTACCAGAGTTCTTTTATTGAACAATGTATAGTATTGACCAATCAATCAATCAACCGGTAGAGCAGTAGAGAATCTGTCTGTGGCTAACATTGCACTAGGACGTTTAGCTAGAATTACCACCTGGTTTTATTGTTATGTTGATAAAAGAGAGGTGGTTAGAGAATATTCTGAAGGAGGAGAAGGTATGGAAGGAATGTACCAGTAAAATCCTCCATACCTGTGAAGTGTCAAAGCATAGTTACAAACAGAAAAGAAAGAAAAAGGCAACCTGCTGAAGTGTTTTTCAGAAAACAGTGTTCATTGTGACCTGTAAATGGTTTTCAGCATTTACATTGAGCTAGTTAGCTCTTACTCAGCTACAGTTTTCTTCGGTGGTAAAGCAGACATCTTGAATCTCGTAAAACTTTATATCTGCATAATAAACAAGAATGTCATTGATACAGTAGTTAGAATTTATGGAACTTTTCCGGTTTCCCAGCAATGCAAACTATCAGCATGATAATTTATAATGGGTTGTGACAAATACTGCTGAGCAAAGAGGTGTGTGATTACATTCAGATCAGATGTCCTCATCTAGGGAGCAATAAAAATTTCACAGACTTTGGGTTAAAAACATTAAGAAAATGAATGTGGAGCTCCAGAAAGAGTCTAAAAAGGTGGTAGTATTGGAGGGAGAAAACTCAGTAGTGGTCTTCTTACTGACTGGTTCCTGGCTCCAATGGCTGGTTTGTCAGTTGCTGTTTTGCAGGATTTCACCAAGACACAAGCTAACATGGTACAGGTGCTTTTTTGTCTATAAGAGATTTGTAATCTGTTCTTTGTGTAACCAAAAGTAGGTTTTTTTTCTAATTCAATGCAATCAAAGGAGTTTTCACTCTTGTAACTTCATGTGAAGTTTAGTTATAAGAAAATTCTAACTAAACAGATAATACTCAAGTTTGGGCATTTTGTTGGAATAGATCACACACTGTTTCTTTAATGCCACTTTTAAAATTACCTAAGTTCTTATGAACTTAGAAACACTGGTCATTTCATTTATTTTCATAGACTATAAACTCACTGAATGAAAATTAATGTTATGCTAGTTTCTCAGGTCTGATAATTTCCACCAATTTAATTATCCAATGGCCACTTTGTCATTTATTGCCAATTTGGGGAAGTATAAGTTCCATTTTTGGTTTCCCTGAGTGCTATTTTCTGTTTGTCTTTTCTTATTTTCCTTTGTTCCACATGGGGTTTTTTTCCCCAATTAATTTTGATTTTTTTTAAATGCTGCATTAAAATATTATTTATTTTGATTGGTAAGTTTTTCATTTTTTTGTTTTTGAGGTGAGTGCCTTACTCTAGTCCCAGTCTTGCATTTTAGAGCATCACTTACACCCAAACAAAGTCTTTGTTTTATGGAAAACAGTGAGTATTTTAAACCAAAATACTTCTCCATTTTCTATATGAAATATAGAAGTATAGGTTCTTTTAATTAAGGTATGATATGTATGTAGAAAAATACACACAGTGTGAAGTTTGATAAAATTTTATAAGGTGAGCACATCCATGTAACCAATCCAAAGTAAACATTTCCAGCTTCCTATGAAGAAGCCCACTTATGTTCGCTTTCAGTCACTAGCCTTTAGCTTTTTAAGGATGACTACTGTCCTAACTTCTGTGATTCCATTTCTATAAATTTCAAAGTCAGACAAAACTGAACTATAGTCTTAGAAGTCTGTATGCACTATCCTTCGAATATGATAAAACTCTTTGGAATAGAGATAGAACAATGCATACTATTCCCTTTCTAATAATAATAATAGTAATAATAATAACAGTCATACTGAAGTGTACTCTAATATTTTTTAGTAACTCCTGTAGAAATCTCTTGTATTTGTTACATATATTATGCATATGTTAAAATATACACAAAGTTTTCAATCTGGAGCTTGCTTTAGATTCAAGGCAAATGCAGAAAAATCTTCCTTTGCTTTACTTTTCAGTTTTTCATTGTTGATTTTCATCCCAAGTAACTTCCTGACATGGTCAGTGTGAGAGACACCACTCAATTAAAAACTTTTTAGTGGATAAGAATGAACCCTTCTTAGAACAACTGCTGGCCAATGTTGTTGCTACCACCTGCAGCCTCCTTGGTTACTACTCAGGCAGATAATTATCTACTTTCTTCCTTTTGATTTTTTTTCCATTAGGACTGATTCAATTTGAACAAAACCCCATGTGTTTAATAAAATTAACTTTCTTTATTATTTTTTACTATAAGCAGTCACATTTGATCATAATGAATTTTGAGTATTATAGGGTTGTTTCGCGTTAGGCATTTTGGTAATTTGAAAGAAGAAACCTTTATGAGAAACTAAAAGAGAAGGTTAGTTGAAATCTTATCAAATTGAATCAACATGTGCATGGCATTTCCAACCAGATTTCACTTGGGGAGCAGACACTTAAAAATCGATCCAAATGAGACATATGCCTTCAGCCGGCATGCATATTCTCAGCTCCTTTCTTTCCAGCATAAAACTTGATACTTGCATGCATGCTGACATACTCCGGCAGAAGCACACACACAAACACATATGTGCATGTGTGTGTGTGCTTGTAAAGGAGGCTACAAAATAAACTTAACTAATTGCTGTTGTAGTATTCATCAAGGCTGATCATTAAGCCCAAAGAAGAACAAGAGACAAGATTAGTGTTCAGATCAGGTTCCAAATGCCTCTTAATTGGGTGTTTGTAATCAATCCTGATTGTAGGAGTCAGTGACTTGGCAGAACATAGCACCTCAAAAAAAGATTTTTCCTGCTATTCTGTGGTTGATAGAACTGTCTAGTATCTAGGTCCGTTAGGGATGGCATGAGGTCAGGATAACTCTCAGATTGGCTGTGAAGCATGCCAAACACATTATGCTGCTTATGTTTGAAATCACTTAGTCTTTGCAGTTAGCTTAGCAAATGAACTTCGTTCATTCAGAACTCTACTAAATTCTGCAGAAGAGCAGAGAGGAAAAATAATCTTTTGGCTTCTGTCCACTCAATTGCCTTGTAACTTGGATTCTTTCCTGATCACACCCAGGTCTATATTGTACACATTTTATATCTTATTCAGTCAACATGTTTTTTTTCCCCTTTAATTTAAATAGTTGGTAGAGTGTTTAGAAAGTAATGATCATGGCTGGTTCTTATTGTTGGGTCCTCACTCCATGCCTGCCATGGCACTCACTAAGCACTATGTACGTGCACGGGATGTCACTTAATCTTCCTATCATCCCCATTTTACAGATGGCAGCACTGAGGTTTACAAAAGTTAGACTGAGCCCAAATGCTCAGCTGCTGCACCAAATCCCTTTCCATCTTTGTGACTGATGCGGCTTGTGATGTCCCTTTTGAATGAGAAAATTCTTACGAAGGGTTGCCACCTTATCTTTTATTCAAGTAGCCATTTTCTTCTATGAAACACCTCACACAAAACTTTGAATACAAACCAACTAACTCTGGGGAAGGACTTAGTTTTGGAGCTGTCAGTTCAGATTAGGTAAGAACTGCTAAAAATGGTGCACAGAAACTTCATACCAATTGGTGATTTTCCACTCAGTTAAAACTTGCCTTGGGGTTGGGTGGCTTAGTTAGTTGAGTGTCAACTCTTGATTTTGGCTCAGGTCATGATCCCAGGGTTGTGGGATTGAGCCCCGCATAGGGCTGCACACTGAGTGTGGAGCCTGCTTAAGATTCTCTCTCTCCCCCTTTCCCTCTCCCTGCTGTCTCTCTCTCTCTCTCTCTCTCTCTCAAAAATAAATAAATAATAAAATAAAACAAAATAAAATAAAATGAAATTAAAGTAAAGTAAAATAACTTGCCTTAACTTGGGGATGAAATCCTGGGGGGGGGGAAATATCTAAATTCTGGTCCCTTTGGTTGGTGGAGTTGGAAAGCTCAAAGCACATACAAACACAATATTTATGTAAAGCCTGATAACCAGGCAGCACAAGCGTTCGATTTATGCAATTGGTTCGGGGGACATGTGAGATCCCAGCTGGGTCCAGGGCTTTTTCACAGGCCCAGAAGGCAGCAGGATTCCTTGTCTTCCAAGCATGGCTCATTTACTTAATCTCAGGCAAATGTCAGGAAAGTTTTGCTCTCTCATGTCTTCCCTGTCTGTAAAGTTTTGATACTTCTATTTGCCATCATGACTCTGTAAGGGTTAAATGGAGAATGTTTGCTCAGGCACTGGATTCCTATGAGAAACAGAAGAGTGTTTTTTGAGAAGAAACAGATGCTCCAGAGTATTTTGTTTTTATCTGGTCAGATACTTGTATAATCAGCTGGCCAGGTTGGAGGTGATGGCTTGTTGCTTCTGATGGACTGGCATGTCACAGAGAGAGCAGCCAGTCCCAGGCTGAAAGCGGATGCTGAATGTCTCCTTATTCAACTTCTTAAATTTCTTTAGAACAGCCAGAGGTGCCAAAGGCCAGTCAATATATTTGTGATTCCAACTTCTTGCCTGACTCTCCAACCAACAGATGCTATTGTGTGAAATATAAGCAGTCACTGAAATGGCATGGAAAAAAAATTAAATGTGCTCAAAATCTTGTTCCGAGAGAGATAACTTAAAAAAAAAAAATTGAAGGCACTAGGGATGCCTGGGTGGCTCAGTCGGTTAAGCATCCAACTTCAGCTCAAGTCATGATCTCCCTGTTTCCTGAGTTCGAGCCCCACATTGGGCTCTGCACTGTCAGCTGTCAGCACACAGCCTGCTTGGGATTCTCTCTCCCCCTCTCTCTCTCTGCCTTCCCCACTCATGTGCTCTTTCTCTTTCAAAATAAGTGAACTTAAAAAAAAATTAAGAGCACTGAATTCCCAAATTTAAAGAAAAAAAAAAACAGGCTCTTGACCCAAACAAAATAAAAGACACAAAACCCCACAAGCATGGTAGCTTGACTTCATCTCGTTTGGGATGATGATTTTTAGACAGAGCAATCCCTGGCAAATGAGACTGATATTTTACCTTTTATCTCAGTTCATACCTGCCTGTTCATTCTTGAATAGCTTGAGAAAACAGGCGTTTATTTGTAACACAGTTGGTCACAGAAAAAGATGATTAAAATTTTAATTTTTGGATCAATCCACTCTTGAAAAAATTTCAGCCACTAGAAATGACAAATTCTCATTGGTTCGACAATGAGAGTGCATTTGCATCTCTCTCCTACCACCCATCTGCTCAGGTTCTTCATTCTAACAATACAGGTAAAGGTTGGTCTCCCCATTGGGTAGTGAGCTCTTTGGAAGCAGACACTGTGTCTTACTTTCATTTCTACTCTCTACCATCCCCACAGTGCCTTGCACATATAAGTTAGTGGAACTACACAGCTGACTTTTCTTGAAATTGAAGTCTGGAAAGAAGAGAAGAGAAGAAAACAATGTTGCCCTGAGTGGGCAGTCTGGGGGACAGACTAGCAAAAGTCAGTGAAGGGAGAGCAAAGGAGCAATTCTGGTAACTGTCCAAGTGGGTGTTCCGTTGGTCTCAGTGCCAGTTTTTCGAAAAGACGTGATGGCAGCCACTCCCCAGACACGGAGGTGCGTTATCGAAATCTGGCCAGGTTCCCCCTCCTCCTTCCCCACCTGCCTAGTCAGAGGCATCAGAACTGGAACTTTCTTTGTTTTTTGTTTTGTTTTGTTTTGTTTTCTTTGTTTGTTTTAATTTATTGTCAAGTGAGCTAACATACAGTGTAGTCTTGGCTTCAGGAGTAGATTCCGTGATTCATCTCTTACTGATGACACTCAGTGCTCATCCCAACAAGTACCCTTCTCAATGCCCATCACCCATTTTCCCCGCCTTCTCCAACCCCCACCCCCATCAACCCTCAGTTTCTTCTCTGTATTTAAGAGTCTCTTATGGTTTGCCTCCCTCTCTGTATCTTATCTTTCCTTCCCTTCCCCCTATGGTCTTCTGTTAAGTTTCTCAAATTCCACATATCAGTGAAATCATATGATATCTGTCTTTCTCTGACTTATTTTGCTTAGCATAACTTTGGAGCCTCAGTTCCCAGCCACACAGGCAAGGCTGGCTGATCAGCTGGGGAGTGATCAAGCAGAAGGTTGGGGGGGGCAGGGGTTAGCCTCTCATACATGTACAGCCCACTGCTCTTACCCTGTGTATGTTTGAAATGCATTTTAGCCCTGGTTCCACTGGAGCCAAAACATCACCAGAACTGCCCTAGAAGCGTCTTCCCTTCTACAAGCGGTAGCCCGTAATTTCATTTTTAGTGAAGGTTGTTGACCCCGGGCAGAGGGAAGAGTGAGGTTTTTTTATAGAACTGATTGGATTTTCTTTCTTTCTTTCTTTCTTCTTTCTTTCTTTCTTTCTTTCTTTCTTTCTTTCTTTCTTTCTTTCTTCTTTCTTTCTTTCTTAAGAAAAAGTTTTATGTTTTCCTTATCCTTTATTTCATTGCCAATTTTTTTGTCCCTGAGTAACTGTTAGGTTATCTTGGTTCAGTCCGTTAAGACATCCTCCTTTCCCTCCTTAGCGGATCTAGCCTCATATCTGGTGTGTGTTAGTTCATTAACAGGAGCTGGGGATTTCTGATTGTCGGGGGAACATGTTAGCAGCTCCTGTGAAAAGTGTTCTGGTGAGGATCAGGGGCATGGAGTATAATTGCACGTCTGCCCTTCATTTCCATCTGTGAGGCAGGACACAGGGAAGGTGGGCGGGGTCACAATCTGTGAATGGCTGGGTTGTAGCGCTGTGAATACTGTGGTTTTGACAACCTCAACCAGTGCCTCTCAGGCAGATGTAACAACATCAGGCTCTGATGGAGCAACACAGCCTAGACATAGCTTCAATTCCTCTTTTTCCTTCTCTTTCTGGAGAAAAAAAAATTGCTTTCCTTCCTCTACCTATCTCGGTGACACAGTGTTGATGAGATAATGTAGGTGGAAGTAGCTTAGGAATACAAGAGAAATATGTTAAATAAAGCCTAGGTATTACTATAACAGGAAGTGCATCCGCAGGTTTTGTTCCTCAAAATAAGTTCAGACTGTAAACAATAACGTCTGCATCCTTACGAGGAGGCACTTATAAATATTTCAAAAGCACTGCACATGTCTACAATGGAGATAGTATCTCATGCCCAGCATGTATTCAGCAAACAAGAATTTCTGAACGTTCTTATACTAAGTTTGGCTGGATAAGTGGGCTATAATTGCTGTCTTCTAAAACTCTGGATGGGTGGAGTTTCTGGAAAAATCTCGTGGAAGATGCTATCTCAATGTCACAAACTTGATAATAAAATTCATGGCTTTAAAAACATAATTTTCTCAAGTTTGCCTGAGGACTTATAAATATATGTATATGGTACATTCAGACAGTAAACCAGCCAATACTTTATGTACAGCCGGAGCCAATATCATGGTGGCTATTACAGGAGGGATGCCAGTCCTTTCCGACCAGTTAACCAAAATTGTGCCAGTCCATTCATGTCCACAAAAGAGGAAATTAGACGGATTTTGTGTTAGAAATTTGTACAGAAAAGCAACTGGGAAAATACATGTCTTTAAATTGATGATTCATTGCATTCCTGTCCCTGTCCCTGCACTTCTGGTGGCCCCAGGTCTTTTAACTTTGTTGTCTCCTTCCCCTATTTCTGGTTGTGAGAGATTTCCCAATAGTGAGGAGATGTCTCGGTGGCTGTGATGAAAAGCACGTTCTCAGGAAGTCCCTTGAGAGAGTGGCAGAGGAGAGATTGCTGTTTTAGCCCCCTCTCCCCACTTCACCCTCATAAATGGCCTTAAATGATACAGTCATATCTGTAGCTTCTCAAATGCACTTTCAATTCTGTTTTCATTTGAAATGCCTTCAGGTGTGTGTGTCCGGGAGCTCCAGCAGAAGTGGTTTGCTTTCCTTCTTGTGGGACCATTGTGGTTCTTCACAGGTCAGATAGATTCTGTAGGACTTTCTTACTCATGAGTAAAAGAAATCCTCCTGGGAACTTGTTACCCTTCACACAAATATTTCATCTCTCTCTCTCCCTTTCCTCTTACTGCCACAAATACTATACTCCACAACTCTACCTTCTCACTTAACTCTTTTCCACATAATTCCTGTCCCCTCCAGTTGATTGAAACCTCTTGTTGAAATGTTACATTCCAATTATTCTTCTAATGCCTCAACCACTAGCCTTGCCTTGGCTCTAATTTCTTCAATCTATGTACAACATTATACACAATTTGCTACTCTCTACACATCGGGGCTTCCTTCTTCCCTGCATCTCGTCATACTGAACCATCATGCTTTCCTCCCCACCTCTTTTTTCTGACTTTCTCTTTCTCTTCTAACACTAAAAGACAGGCCCTTGCCAAGTTTCTGCCTTTGCCCTGAATGTCTTCTCCCTGAATTGCCTTGTTGATCTTAGTCACTCAGCTCAGATAATACCCAAATTTCTGTCCAGCCCTAGATTTGACCTACACATTGGACTCAAACTTCCAAATTCATATGGGACGATGTTGACTGCCTGAGTGGTAGACCATTGCTACAAATGAAAAATCTGATTTTGTACCACCCCTGCATTTTCTTTCTCATATTGACTCCTTTCTTTCCTGTTTATCCAAACTCGGCACTCTGCAATGTCTCCCAATGCCTATTTGTCCCCCAGGTGCAGTCAGTTTAAAGGCCTCTAAATTACAAATCTAGAACTCTTTTTTGTTACATTTCTTCTGTAACCACTCAAGCCCTAACACTTTTAACCCCTTCTTGGTGCTATTGCATTAGCCTTATAAAGGGACTTTCCTTATTCTTCTTCTTTGCTTAGAAACATGGAGCTTCCCATTTCTCCTTGCTTCTGTCTGTACTTCTCAGTCAGTCTTTCACAACATAATTTCCCCCATCCCTCCAGCCTATCTCCTGTGGTTCCCCTATACATCCTAACCAAAATACATTGTAGTTCTTTAGACTTACCCCTGCTTTCCCACCCCACACCTATTCATAAGATGTTTCCTTCAGAAAGGTGGGAAGGGTAAACACGGTTCCCTGTGAAAATGTTACACATCATTCTAGTTGAATCTGAAATGCTGCTTCCTTCATAAAGCCATTCACCGAATAAACATGGTTTCTCTTTCTCTGTCCTCCAACACCCTCAAAAACTGTATTTATACCTCATTCATGTTCTTTAAAATATTCTACATTGTGTCATGATCATTAATATTCTGCTACTCTCCATTCAACTAGTTCGTGAGTTGCTCAAGAATGGAGGATGATATTGATTTCCACTGCTTGCAGGGCCTTGCATAGTGTTTCAGCTATTATAGGTGTTTAATTAACATTTCCGAACTGAACTGACCAACTGACACCCAGCGAGTCTTCTCCAGGGTGTCTATCTAGCGTGGAAGAACCAAGCCAGCTTTACAGGGAAAGCTCTAACTTAATCAGACTATTAAAATGCACACTTACACTTCTCATTTACATAGTTAACCCTTCATTTTCCCGGGTAGTGGAGTCAAACTTACATTTTCCTTCTAAAAACCGCTAGTTTTAAAAACCTAGATTTCAACAGGTGAATGGCTTCAGCTAAATCTCGAAAAAATATGCAGAGGTAGTGCTTGACTGAAAGCTTTGCTTTCTGTCTTACACTCATCTCCATAACCTGTTTTGGAGTTAGAGACATAACATGAATACTATTGTATAGGTATATGTCCTGATTGCTGAGTGTTTTCTGATATCACCACAACTCTTAAGACCTTGTGTCACTACTCTGAATATTTTGTCCATTGTATATTTATATCCAGGCTCATGTTCAAACCACCTTTATGTAAATTTAACACAAATAATTTAGAGGTTTCATCCATTCCAGCTGGCAACCTCAGTATATGCACATGTTAACTTCCCAGCAGATCACTGGGGAAGTTGTATAAAGTGAGGTTCTGTATGATAGAAGTCAACAGGGGATACAAACTGTGCAGAATGGTGTAAGTTTGTTAGTCTCTATCGCCAGATAAATACCATGCCCCAGGCCTTGGTACAGCCACTTGTAAATACCACTCTGGGGAGGTGTTAGATTGAGCTAGCCCAGGGGTTGCTGCAGTGGGGTGTTTTCTAAAATGGACAGTACAGGGTTTCAGCTACTCCTCTGGTTGACAGCATGGCAGTGTTTCCTAAGTGTTTCTTAAAGTTGTGTGTCACAATGAGCTAGTGTCAACCCAAGGGGAAGACACAAAGAAAATTGTAGGTTCATGGCTACACCTACAATAGCAAGTAACCTCAGCCACCATGGCTCATTTTTAGATTTCTTACTACTTTACACTGAGTTCTCTGGGATAGTTCCAGATGTTTCTGTTATCTGTCTTATCTAGAAACCCACAGCACATCCTCATTCTCCCATGTCCAGGTTGCCTGCAACCAGAGAACAGAATGACTTAGATGACAAACTCTTGCATTTCCATGGGTATAAAAGATTAGCTGGGGCAGAGGTGGGAGTGCTACCTGACCAGGACCTCATTTTATGCTACTTTGTGCCAGTCTGTGTTGACCATGTTCATCAGTCCCTCGGGAGACTTGCTTAGTTAACAGTGCGCCCTTCATGTATGATGCCTATAGGAACCTATAGTGATCCTGAATTCTAGAAGCGATTCAGCCTTTATGTAGCTGTGGGCTCCAGTATTTCATCTTTCTGGGCTTGCATTTCCTCATCTGTGAAGTGAGAGGATTGGGCTCTGTGCTTTAAGCTGTCTTGCCTCTAATATAACAAGAGTGAATGTGTGCAGGGGAATTCTGCTGCCATAAGAGCATATTCCAAAGGTGTCTTTTCTGGCGATTTTTCCTGGCCCTGATCCCTGGGCCTTCCTTTGTCTTTGACAAGACCCCTGCCCCTTTTTCTTTTGTCTGTCTTAGCTGTAAGCTACCCCCACTCAGCCTTTTGTAAAATGGCCCCTCCCATTTCCTTACTCTTTTTTTTTTTTTTTTTTTTTTTTTGCCTCTGAGACACTCTTATGTCAGAGACACTCTTTTATGTCAGGTTTCTACCCCCAAATGGTATCAGACATTTTAAACTCTATTTCAGCAACATTTATTCTGAGGAATTGCCCGTTTTCCCACCTGACTTTAATCTTCCCCATTACCAGGTCTGTTTCAGCTAATCAGTCATTTGGAAGAACTGAGAATGTGGTCCTCAGAAATACTCATCTCTCGTTCTGCTGTTGTTGAATATGATATTTGCGGGCAGTGGAAATTTCGCATAGGAATGAGTTGTTTATTCTTGAAACTAAATGAGCCACAGGCCAAGTTCGAAGTGTAATTTAACTGCAATTGATAGCCTAAGTGTTAATCGAAACTTGGATTTGATCACTAAGAAGTAGCTCTACCTTACCTTTTTTGTTCAACATGGTTTCTTAAAATTAGATTATAAAAAATAGAAATTACATTGGAAAAAATACAAAGGAATGACAACAGCGATTTTGTTAATGAATCCCACCTCACTCTTTATGTCTCAGAGGCAGTGTAAACTGTGTAATAAGCTATGCATCTATTTGTAAAACAGCCTCGAATTAAGGAGCTTATTCAGATGCCATTGTAAAAATAATTTTCTGAAATTGTGGTCTATCAACAGGAGATAAGATGGCACTTTGTTGTCGCCTGCTGAGGCCCATTATGAATATTCTATTTCAGAAGCAAATCACACTGTAAATACAATGTTCAGATTCATTTATTTCCACAATAGCATTTTTGCAAAGGTGCAATTTCATAATTTGACTTAGTATTGATAGCACATCATCATTTCAAAGCTCTTTATAACCACTGGTTAATTCACACATCCTTAGGAAATTGTTTATTTGTACCAGCCCCATTTTACAGTGAAATCACCAAAATGTACACAGATAAAGCAACTTACCAAAGACTAAACAGGGAGAGAGATGTGATTAAAATGTGCTGTCCTTCTCCTGAGCACATCTGACTAGGCACTTCTGAACATACATGTGTTCCCAATAAAAACTAAGAGCTCTCTTAATGATTCTATTACAGGCAGGAAACTTGGTTTAAAACAATAAATCCAAGTCATTCAAGATGCAAATGTAAACAGGACCTGAAATGAAAGAACATATTAATTGTACTTTTCTCCTCCCTTTGGTCCCCCGAGCCATATTTTTGTTAAAGCAAGTGATCAATGGTGGACTAATGTCTAAAGTTATTTAGCTAATTCCCAGCATTAATTGGAAAATGTCTAGTATTTCTAAACACCGCAATAAAAAAAGAACTTGAACTGTCAACCCCCATTATTTTTGTCATTACATCCTTCCTAGGACTGACCCTGGGATTTAAGCTCTTCGTGCTTTTTATCCATGTTGTTTTAGGGTTTGGTGTAGATATCAGTTATACAGGCCCTGAGGTTGATGATGATCATGAGTTTACCGTTCAAAATCCATCACAACATATTCTTAAAAAAATGCATGGTGATAAATTCAGAACTTATAACCTTGGAAGTTGAGGTCAATTCAGGCACTTTCCAAAACATTGTTTATTTGGACACCAACATTCCTCCTTTGAATACCTCAACTGTTGCCTACTATTTCATTCATTTGACAAGTAATTATTGACTACATAGTATGTGCCAATGACTGTTCGGTGATATAGCAGTGACTGTAACAGACATCATCCCCTTCCTTCATGGCACTTATATTCTAGAAAGACGGTGATTAACAAAAGAGAGCCTCTGTGGCAGGAGCTGTCCTTTGTGCTCACTCTGTGCCCTTCCATCTTGATTCTCATTATCTTCACCTGAAGTTTCCAGACTGTCCCACCTGGGACCCGACTCTCTCTCCAAATAAGATGCATATAAAAACATCTGGCTTAGGCAATTGTTGGTTGAGTGTCATGTTTGTTCCTGGTTGCTGATGCTCTCTACATGTAACCGCTGCTGAGGTTCCAGACCCTCTCTGATTCAGCCTTCAGTCACTACTCTTGCTTTCCAAGCTCACTTAATCTCCAGCCCTAAATACTTGACCGATGCATGCCAGCTATCCTCATCTGACACTGGCTAGGAAGGTCCTGCCTCGGGTCCTGGCCTCTTTGACTATAATTATGGATCCCAGTCCATCCTCTTTTACTCTCCAGCAGGCTCTGAGTGACAGGTTTCAGGAAGCAGTGGACATGGACAGAGTGAACATGTGGCCTCCAAAGTTCCAGGATGGTTTTGGGTTGCTTTAAAGTATGTGTTTGCCAGAGCCGGCTCAGCAGGGCTGCAGGGGACATGGCCTCTGGGTGATTCATATACAAGAATCTCTCAGTGGGGACCAAGCACAATCAGCCCTCACATTTTAGAGTTGGCTTATAGCCTGAGCAACCATTTTACTCTTTCTTCAAGTGGCATAAATTAAAGAGAAGACAGAAGGAAACTATAGGAAATCTTTTCTCTCTCATATCCCTAGCTGGAGTATAAAAATAATAATCCTTTAACAAAAATGGAGCAGAATGCTTTACCTTACCATTCCATCTTCGTCTCTTTCCATTAAAGGTCCCCATCCACTTCCTGAACATAGTGAGGGGTAATAGAAACAGAAAGGAAGAGATAATCCTCAAGGAGACATGGACAGAACTTGACCAATGATCGGATCTAAGGGGAGATGGAGGCTGGGATTAGCGACTCTGGGTGTCCCTGTCTTCAAGACCTGAAAAAACAATAGTACCAGTAACATAGATAGTAAAAAAGCAAGGTAGTAGGTCCTATTGTGGACATTTTGATATGCTTTTGAAATATATACACAACATTCGATTGCTTTCGAAGTAAGATGATCCAGTTCAATGCTGATAAAAATGGGTTTGACCACTTCATCTTAAGAGAAGGAGGAAAACTAGAATTCACCTACCAAATCTGTCGAAGATGGCAAATATGTTTGGTATGGATTAGCAGTGGTCTTCTGTAGTACATTTGAGAAAACTTCTTGGAAAGGAATGGCACAGTAGAATGCAGTGCCTCCCACAGGCTTGAGAAAGAGGTGGTAGTTCAAGTGCTACAAATAGCCATCTTTAGTCCGTACACAGAAGCAACCTCTTTTGGAAATAGGCTAACCACAGAATGGTAGACAAGAGTTTTATGTAGAACAAACATTTTTGTTGATTAAGTTAAGGCATGAGTATTTTTTTTTTCTTGAGCACAGAGTTATCCGAAATAGATTTTTAAATCTAATTGTTATCAGCCCAAGGACAATTTTTGGATTATTTGTCTTGAAAGAAGTCTTATGTATATATTCTATAGAATCAATTTTAAAAACTCAAGATTTGCAGATACTGTGAAAATATACATAATCATTTTTATAGTTCTAAATAAAGATTTTCTCTGTGGCTTGGCAAACTCTACGTTCTGATTTACACAATAGGCCTTTTATAGAGACATGCACACCACACTGAGGTTGCATATATATGATGGACTCATGCTGCATATTTTTCCTTTGAATAAATATTTAAAAAAAAAAAGACACAAGAAAATAAGTTACCCGTAATCCTGCCACTCAAAGATAACACTGTCTTCTTTTTGTGTATCTTTTTTAGGCTTTTCTCTTTGCATTTGGAAATATGCATATGTTAAAAAAAATGAGATGATTCTCTGTAAACACTTTTTATCCTACCATTTTCTCTTAAAATTACATTTTAAGTATTATATTAGGCCCTTAAATAGCTTTTATGGCATGACTTTTACAAATCACATTATCTTTACAAAAATAATAATTTTTATTAAACTGCTTAGGACATTTATTTTCAATTATTCAAAATTATAAGTAATAACAATAATGGTGAGATGAACATCTCTATGCACATCGTTTTGTATCTTTGAGAATTTCTTTGGAAGAGATTTCTAGAATTATGATTTCTGAACTGAACAGTAAGGACAGTATTACGCCTCTTGAATACAAATTAGCAGCTTGCTTAAGAGGGTAATTCTCAGAGATGGGGAGGTTGGTGAGATTTACTTTAAAACCATCTACATTTTCAAAGAAATTGATATTTTTATGACATAAATTGACACTTTAAATCAGGAATTGGCACACTTTCTGAAAAGGATCAGCTAGTAAATATTTTAGGTTTTGCTGACAAGATGATCTCAATCTCAACTTCTCAGCTCCTCCATGATAGTGTGAAAGCCCTAGACAAGTAAATGAATGAGCATGGCTGTGTTTCAATAAAACTTTATTTACAAAAACACACAGACCAGTTTGCTGTGCTGGCCGTAGTTTCCCAACCCCTGTCTCACCTGAAAATTCTGCCAGTCTGTGAAAACATCTAAATTTGTCACCAGCAAGATTTGGGAGCCATGTTTTGCAGTGTTCCCTTTGTAAAGATTTGAGCTTGTAGGATTGTAAATCCCAACTATAGTCTAGGGAAGGGAGTAAATTTGCTTTTGTTGAAAGGCAATTTGGAAACTAAGCAAGGAAGCTATGAATCAGCCTGTTGTTTCAACATATGTAGACTATGAAGAAGTCTATACAGTTAAGCTTCTGTTTGCCTCTGTTGGGCAGCTGTAGCTCTGCCTTGCATCTTTTCTTAGTGTGCTTCCTTGAGATATTCACTCTAGCTTCCACAAAAGTAGTCCCATCTATGTACACAAACTAATTTAACTCAACATTGATTCAATCAAGGGCTCCATCACTCATTAATTCCAGCATTACTGCACAATTCCTAGGAAAACAAAGCTGACGCTGGAAGAAAAAAAAAATCTTATGAGAAATAACTTTGTTCTCAGGAAACTTACTGAACAGGGAATATTTTTCCCAGATGTTAATCATGTAATTGCTTTTCCTTAGGTGACCCTTTATGGAACAGCTAAAAGACATCACTGACTACCTTTAACAAAGGTATAAAACAAAGGAAATAAACCAAGTGTAGTCTAAATAATGCTACTATGTCATAGATAACTAGCAATTATTTGTCAAGGAAATTAGTAAAGTAGCCACAGGTGTGATATATATTTTAACAGTCTTTATGGCAAAATAGAGGATGAAGGAAATTACTTTCAGTGACTGTCGGATCTTACAGAAATGGGCAGGCATGTGGGTGCACACACACACACACACACACACAGAGACACCCCCTTATGACTTTAAGAATGCAGAAGCAGCTGCCTTGGTAAACACCACATCTGAGTCCAGCAGTAGTTTTATGCTCATTGTTTCTGTCTCTTTTATTTATGCTAGGGAAACAATGTGAGCTAGATGCAGACAGCATCTCTGCCAATAATAGAACTGTGTTTGCTGGGGAGCCCAAGCAAATAACAAAGAGTTAGAAAAAAATGGATTTGACCTTAGCAAATTAATATAAACAATAACTTCCCTGCACACACGCACCCGTACTCATACACACATACACATATTCACACCATGTATGTATAACAGCTACAGTTAAAATTTTGGTTAGAATTTTTTTTTTACTAAAGGACCCCAAATTGTGTTCCCATCATAAGCTTTTAGGTCTAACATAGTTTTTAAAATGTATGGAAGTTATAAACACATACACTGCTTGGCAGTTAGCTAAAATGATAACCCCAGATTTATATTCTGACCCTTCTGTTGGGTGGATGAAGACACTGGAGATTTAACAGTGAGTGACTTTCCCAGTGAGTGAGGCTGTGTTACAAGCTTGTTTCTCCTGATTCCCAGAACAATAATTCCTTCACCCATTCACACTGCCTCTGTACCTATGTTTCTTTTCCTATTTGTTGTTTGTTCTGGGTAGTATATATTCATGATTTGTTGTTTGGGACACATGTATCTCTTCTGCAGCTTGTCCTTCAAGAGGTTGAGAACTTATTTTGTGTCATCTTGAAAGGTAGGACTGGGACCAGTGGGTAAAAATGATGGTCCTAACACACCATCACAACCCTTCTAATTGTCATAAAATATGACTTCCCGGGAATGTAAGCTCAATCTTGAGCTATTTTAATTTGAAAGGTTTACATGTTAAAAAAATAGTTTTAGTACATTATATATGTTTATACAAATGCAATTCAGTACCTTATAATAGTTGCTATATGACAGAAAATCTTCAGACAGAGTTATCAGTGAGGTCACACAAATCAATGATTCCCACTATCACTGTGTGCTGTGAATTGGTCCATGGTAATGTCACAGAGTGCCCATTTGTAGCCTGGCAGAACACACGTTCCTGATGCACAGTGTTCTATAGCAAATCACTTTTCAATTACAAAGAATTGATTTGATTCTTTACATTACTTTAAATCAAGCTGGATGCTTTTGCTTTTCTGACTTTCATTGTTTAGACTCAAAGTATGTGGTTTTCTACTCAATTTCTACTCTAGTGAGGGACTATTTCATAAAGCAGTGGGCTCCCATTACCCCCAGAAGCTTTCAAGCAGTGGCTTGATGCCATCTGTGAGGAGTGTCATGCAATTCTGTAAAATTTCAGACCGAGACTGAATCGGGTCCACAAATAAATGGAGATGAGTAGATTGAATGCCAACGCCATGGCCGTTGGTTTAGATGGAGTCATTTTCATTTCATTCCCCAGAGTGCATAATGAAAGACACAGCTTATCTCAGAGCTAAGTTTGACTTGTAAAATAGCATCACAACAGCTGCTATGGGACAATCATCATGTTGTAGAGTCCTGGTGCCCTTGGGTACTGAGAAGCAAAGGAACCAGTGAGGCAGTATTGATTAAAAATAAATAAATAAATAAATAAATAAATAAATAAATAAATGGCATCCCAACCAGGATGACAGAGAACCTCACTGAAGACAAAATGCTACCAACTGTCTCTTATGGTTGGGGTTTGGTTTCTTCCCCATTCTTTTCTTAGCTATCTCAGTCTTTTGCAGTGATGAGTTAGTACTCCTAGGGGGCTAGGGGTTCAGTTCAAATAAAGAGAAGTAAATCAGTGAAAGAAGAGGATATGGAAGCCAAAAATAGAAGGTACTATAGTGAAAACATGTCTTGGGTCAACTCCTAAACTAATTATTATAATGTATTTCAGTTACCTTCAACCGTTTGACCTTTTTTTCGTGTGTTAACCAAATTACTTTTCGTTATTTCCCAAGAACAGCTAAGTATCATACAGGGAATATTTGTTCTGTCATATGATTTGGTTGAATCCCCCATTTATATCTTAATGGAAAAATGGGTTCTCAAAATTTGAAAAAATCAGAATATTCATTTCTTCTTTCTTATCACCATGCCAATACTGTTTTATTCTATTCAGTAAAAACAAAAGGCAGGGGCATATATCACATGAAGTACCACAGTGGGCAGTGGGCACTGGGCTCAGGATGATGAATAACGCCTTGTTTACCATCCTCAAAGGGGCTACAGTAAATGAGGGAAGCAGGACTGGTAAACAGATGTTTTATAATTTAAGATGGTAAATGCTATAACTGATGAGTAAATGAGGCGGTTTCCAAGTTTGGTTATGTGGGCAAAGCTTCACTTTTCTCCGGCCACTTCCATCCCATTTAACATTATTTACTTTTTTCTCATTAACCACCAACCTCCCATTTAGAGAGGAAACTGAATATCCATTCACACCCACAAATTTTGGCCTTTCACTTCATTTCCCTATTATAATGAAATAAGGCCCTAATCATTGTCAACTGGAAACTAAATAAGGTAGAGTTTAAACATGAATTGTTATTGATCTGTACCACCTACAACTGTATGAAAGGCAGAGACAAAGAACTGTACCCTGGAATGCATCCCTTGATATTTAAAAGTTTATCATCTCTTTTGGAATATGGAGTTTATCCAAATAATGAGATAGCAAATGAAACAAGGCAGTCTGGAAGTGCCAGCTGAGTGTTACAGAGGAATGTGTGATAAGAATTCAAAGCACCCGTTTTTCCTTGTCAGGTAATTAAAAAGAAGAATGAGTTCTACAGATAAGACGAATACAAGAGAGAAGGTCTTTTAGAAATGTTTGTTTGTTTGAGTACACTTTGATCTATTTGTCCAATTTAGAGAGAAGGTAACTGATAGCGTTGATTGCTCTCTCTCACTTCACTCTTACATAATGAGGTTCACATACAGGTGTGATTAAGTAGAAAGGAATGCAAAATCTCGCTATGGTGGAGGGACAGATTTTGCCTGAAATTGGTAGATTGTAGTGAAATTACAGAGGGGTGATTAACTGCCTTGGACAAAGATGTACTCAACTTTGGAAATATGAGCTGTGACTATAAAATAATAAAGTTTACTTTATAAACAATCATACCCAGAATTTCTGCCTGCAATGATGTCTCTACCTTTTAAGTCATTGACTGTGCTCCCATTTGTCAAAACCAGTTTCGAAGTGACCTCAGGGCCCTTACTAACCACAGGGATAGAAGCGATTTTTGGGTTTACAGTTATTATTTTTATTTCTAAACTTTGAGGTCCCCAAACTTGCCAGAGCACCTCCCACACCTCTCCTGTTCCCCTTTGTACTGTGAACAGGTCTGATCAGCTTGCCTTCCTTGGCTGTTAATCAGGACGGAGGCTCCAGGCCTGGGCCTGGATTTCTCAGAGGAAATCTTAACTTTTCTCCAAGCCCCACCTCCTCATTAACAGACCAGCTACAACTTACTCTTCCTGCATTTTCTGTGTGGCTCTTGCAGTCCTGGCAAGATGCCGGCACCTCTGCCACGGATGGTAATAAAGTGCCCTCCAAGAGAACATCTGATCTGCAAAGTGTTAATGGTGAAAAACTGGGGGGAAGTCCTTATCCAAAAGCCATCTTTTGATCAAGGAGGGGCCCTCTGCCTCAGAGGAAATCTTTCCTGTTTACAGACTTCTGGGGCTTTGAAAAGCCTTGGCAGACAGTGGGCCAGGCTCCTTAGCTTTTACAGAGGGGCAAACAGGATGAGACCAGGATGGAAACTACATATCATAGGAACCCAGAAGGACAGGAAGTAACAACATGAGAGGGAACTCTTGATTAAAAGTATAATTGGAAAGGTTTGTGGGAGGTGGGAAGGGGATAATGACATTAAAATATGTCTGTAGATTTTGTTCGTGTTTGTGATAGTACAACCATTAGCCCACCTTTTCTTCAATTGGTTTTCTTTGTCACATTATTCTCCACTTTGGAGAAATCTGATCTTTCCCCCCTCCCCCCCCCCCCCACCTTGCATGAAGATTTTGTGCTAAGTCTATTTGGGAGAAAAGACAATCAAACTTCATTATTTTGATTATTATTAATTTCTTTTTTTTCTTTTTTTAATATGAAATTTATTGTCAAATTGGTTTCCATACAACACCCAGTGCTCATCCCAACAGGTGCCCTCCTCAATACCCATCACCCACCCTCCCGTCCCTCCCACCCCCCCATCAACCCTCAGTTTGTTCTCAGTTTTTAAGAGTCTCTTATGTTTTGGCTCCCTCCCTCTCTAACCTCTTTTTTTTCCTTCCCAATCCCCATGGTCTTCTGTTAAGTTTCTCAGGATCCACATAACAGTGAAAACATATGGTATCTGTCTTTCTCTGTATGACTTGTTAAGTGAAATAAGTCATACAGATTATTATTAATTTCTATGTGAAGTGGAACTTGGGAAAGACCTTATTATCCTTTGTAGAATTAATTATTCTAGAATTAATAATGAGGATATTGAAAATAAAAGAAGTAGGTAAAGGATGAAATTGCCATTCACTATGCTTTTTCTACATCCTGTTCTCCAAGAATGACATAGATGGTTGTGAATTCTTTTTAAAAAATGGCTCAAAATTAGACATTACTATTAAAGGAACATTTTTCTCTTGCTTCAAAAACTGTTGTGTGTGTGTGGTGGTGGTGGTGGTGGTGGCCATTGAACTCCCACGTGTGGATGGGGATGTCCACGAAATGCCCCACTAATCTTTACTCCATTTCTTGGCTCCACCCAGCCTTCATGTCACCACTGAGCCACACCCACCCAGCTCTGTATCCCACACTACAGGGTGAACCATGATCATCTGTTTCCAGACAGAAGTCAGTAGTAACATGTTTTATAATTGTAGTCCTATGCCAACTAGAGAATAAATTGTCATTACCAGATGGCTCCATGTTGCAGAAAATGTGCTAGTACAGAATTCTGCATCAGCCTCCTTGACTTGCACCCAGCAGGTGATATTTATGGACTGTTTACAAGTTGCTCACATATGGCATTCTAAAGAGGTTTGTAACTTTTATATGCTGTCATCCAGTTTATTTATTTTATGAAAATCCCACTCCAAAGGTCAGTCTCGTTCTGTCTACCTCCCTAACTTCAGACTGAAGGAAAAATCCTGAATGTAATCTCAGGACAAAAGAGCTAAACAAAGGGACTTTCAAACTCTCCAAATGTAGTGCTCCCCCCACCCCCCCGCCACACACACGTCCCTGCCACGCTGCTCATCCTGACTGCGGGTGTAACCCCAGTGAGAATGGGGTAGTGTCTCTCACTTATTCAAATGATACAACATTCATGTGCTTCTGTGTGGAATCATCTGCCAGCACTGGGCTTGGTTCAGCTCATATGGAGGAGAGACCCCAGCAGCAACCCTGCGGAGTGAAGTGTAGTCAGTCACGTGGGAGGGCAAGCCATGGGCACGGAAGCAGAAGTGCCCACAGACCCCTCCTGCCACGCACCCCTACCTCAGTCCTCAATGGGCCCTGGCCATCAGGTAGGAGCCTTGCCTGGCCACCGTCCAAAGTGGAGCATCAGGGCTCCCACCTGAGACAGTGACACATCGGTTCCTGAAAATAGTTCTTCCTGACCTGGATGCACTTTGCTCTGGACATTGGCATTCCCGACTTTATCATCCTCGGTCCAGGTAGACACTCAAGATGGGTGGAAATTCTATTCATTTTTAGGTCAAGGAAAATAGGAAGAAGATGTTTTCTTGTCCTCGGGAGAGCTAATCTACAGGAGTCACATTATTTGGTCATTGGAAACATTTCAATACTGAAACGAACACAAGGTGTCCCCATGGTGGGAAGAAGGGGCAGGAAAGAGGGGAGAAAGAGGGGGCAGGCTGCCCAGGAGCCACAAGGTCCAAGGACCATGAAGATTTTAGACGTCTTGAAAGTCAAGTTCTTCATCTTCATTTGGTAGGAAATAGGAGACAGCAGGAAATTTTTTAGAACATGAACTTTTCAAGTGACTTTTCCAAGTCACATAGGTAATCTTTTCCCTTTTCACAGATTTCTTTAGGTAATTAGAGAGCATATCATAACACAGAGTTCAGATGGGGAAAATGGAGGCCAGTGATTCCCCCACAGTTCAACAGGCACTGTCAAGCTAACCAGGATCCAGTCATTATTCTTAACTGATTGCACCCCTCCAAATCAGTTCCTGCAGCAACTTGTATTTTTATTTTTTCAAAATGTTTATTTGCTTATTTTTTAGAGAGTGCAAGTGGGGGAGGGGCAGAGAGAGGGGACAGAGAATCCAAAGCAGGCTCTGCACTGACAGTCTGACAGCAGCAAGCCCGATGTGGGGCTGGCACTCAGGAACAGTGAGATCATGACCTGACCGGAAGTCCGACTCAACCAACTGAGCCACCCAGGTGCCCCTGCAGCAATTTTTTTTAAAAAATACCTAAAACTGGGCCCTCAGATAATCCTGAGCTAAGAGCCTGTGGATGGTGCTCAATACTGGTGAGCGGAACAGACAGAGACCCTGCCTCAGCACCCAGGCCTCTGGCCCACAGGTCAGCCTGCAAGGCTGATGGACCCCTGCCTGGGAGAGCCAGTGGGTCTAGGGAAGGATGCTTCTGGGGGAAAGGAAACAAGGCTTCTGTGGTAGGGGTGGGGCAGGTTTGGCTCAGCCTCTAGAAAGAGTAGGGCATGGTTTATAGAGCCCTTTTTCTGGACCACACTGACCCAGGGTCAGCCACTTACTCTGTGACCTTGGGCAATGTAATCTCATTAAGCCCCATTTCTCTCAAGGACAAAGTGGACCTAAAAATAGTACCTTGTGTGGTTATTGGAGTATGGAATGAGATTATACAGGGCAAATGCCTAGAAAAGCTCCTGGCGCACGTAAGTGCTCATGAATAGTAGGTGGTAACAGTAGTGGCGGTGGTGGGAGTATTTTGATTAGTGGGAAGAATCTGGGGTTTCCATTCTGGCAACATTCCAGCCTCGGCCTATAACAATAGCAGCTACAGTTCCTGTGGTGTCTACTGCGTGCCTGATGGCATGTGTATATCTTTAATCCTCACAATCATGCTGCAAGATATTGTCATCCCCATTTTATGAAAGAGAAATGAAGTATAAAAAAGTTAAAAGATCTGGCTAAAACCACAGAACTTGCAGTGGCAGAACAAGGGTTTGAAGCCAGAGGTCCTTCTGATGCCAAAACCACTGGAGGATCTAGGTTCCCTGACCAGATACTGAATTATGGGAACTTGTGTTCCCTTCCAGCTGAGCAGGGATCCCAGAACCCCTGACCACATGACTGGTACTAATGTGCTTATTTCCGGGGCAATAACTGAAAAGCACTTGGGATCTTGGGAATTCAGGCATAACATAAGGTTAGGACATTAAATGGGACCTCCAACTCTGAAGTTGAAAAATCAGGCTTTTCTCAGGGCAAAGGACGGCTGTGAATAATGAACAGGGGCTGCCTAGATGGGTGGGTGTTGGCTGTGTGCAGGCAGACCCCTCAGATCCCCCAGACTCCCTTCAACCTGGGCAGCACACCCTAATGGAGCAGGAACCACATGAGCCCACCTGCTGGTAAGTCCCTAGTCACCCAGGGTAGAAAGAAGACTTTCACATGCTGCTCCTGGGACCAGTGCTAGAAATAGGTTCTCTTAAAGTTCCCTATCACAAACTGAAAAAAAAATTTCCTGGGGATCCCAAGATCTTAAAAATCTGCTTGGCTCCAGAAAAACAGGTACATTTAATGCTCATCTGAGCAAGAGCAGGATAAAGTGAATTTCCACTGTGAACTGACGTTGATAAGTATATTATTAGTAGAAAAATGTAGTACTCGTTTTCAGAGAATAATGTAATTCCTAAGAATGTTTTCTTAGAGCAGTGTCCAAGGGTCTAATTTTTTTTTAAAGTTTATTTATTTATTTATTTTGAGAGAGACTGACACAGCACGAGCTGGGAAGGGGCAGAGAGAGGGGGGCAGAGAGAATCTCAAGCAGGCTCCACACTGCCAGCACAGAGCCCAGTGAGGGGCATGAACTCACGGACTGTGAGATCATGACCTGAGCTGAAACCAAGAGTCGGTCACTTAATCAACTGAGCCATCCAGGTGCCCCAAGTCTAATTTTCTATAGCCATGAGATCCATCTGACTACAGGATCTCAGGAGATCACTGAGAAGGTGGTCCTCTGTTTTTTTTTCCCTCCCCTCCCTCTGTCCTCAGACCTGCACAATTTAAGGCAGTTAACCCTACCTTGAGGCCCAAAGTGTTTGAAGGAAAAGTAGGTTTGCTGGAATGGAGTGCACTTTGACAACATGAGATACAAGATGGAAAGTAAAAACTGCAGAGTCCCCAGAAATATTTCAGAATCCATATTTATATTCAATTGAAATCTAAAGAAACAGAAATTCATGCAAATGGCTTCTAGGAACACCCTTGAAGAAAACAGTTCATTAATAGACTGCAAGTGAAATATTCACCCCTTAAACAGTGTGCTGCTTTTTATAATAAGACACACAGGCTGTGGCCATAACTAAATTTGCCATAAATTATATGGCATCACCACAGACAGTAGTGTTTAGTGTTGGGTTATAGTACAGATTGTGTGGACTCCCAATCTGTAATTTATAATCAATTTGTAGAGTTTTTAAAGTTGCAGTGAAGGAAAGATTTTTATTTGTTTAAACTGGATTATTAGGACTGACATGCTAATGCTGTCTGGACTCTGGTGGCCCAGTAGGTGCCTCCCAGGGAACTGACTGACTTGCCTAAACCAAACTTGGTGTGTGGCCTTGGAGCACTTGGCTGCCAGATTACCTGTTCCCATCCTATCCCTGCAGCTCTAGAGTAAGAACAGACCCCTTGTGCCACTCCTGGGTAGTGACTGCTCCAGATCAACCTTCCTGGCACTCCTGTCTGCATTAGGCCTACCCTGAGAGTGCAGAAACTTCTTGTGCTTCTCATCAAAGAACAAGCTTATTTCCAGCTGGCTCTGGGCTGGTTTGGGTATAAGAAGCAGGATTAAGATGAAAGGAATCATTTTTCATAGGTCTACTTAAAGTAACTAAAAGGAAAAGGAGATGGAGAGTTCCAGAACAGTCAAACTAACCTCTAGAGAGGTCAGTGGACTAGGGGCAGCTTGCCTTCAAACAGATCTTCCTGTCTGGCTGTCGGTTCCTGCCCTCACTGAAAAGCCTGAGGATACAGCTGAAAGAAAAGTGTTTCCCAGACTTAAGGAATATACTTATCCCCCTTTCAAGAAAAGCATTCCCGCCAACCTTTAGTGTTGAAAATTATTTTATTATTATATTGCTTACTATATACGTACAAACATGTGTTCATGTCCTATTTATGTTTAGCATTCCCACAGAATAAATAAAATAATGCAAGTTTACACATTAATCTTGACTTAACAACAAAACCAAAACACTCGGATAACAGCATCAATTTTACGTGATGAATCATGGCATTTGGCAGAAGCAAAATCCCTGTCATTGGGTAACATAATAATAGAATGATGAGTTTGCAGTTTTATACTTAACTTATTATTAACTTAATTTCCTTGAGTTTCAGCACAATGGACAACCCTTCTGGCTACTAGCATGGCCTTTGCTGTTTTTCCTTTTTTTAATTTTTTATTGTTTAATTTGTTTTAGCCACTGATGGTGGTTTAAAGTAATGGCATATTAACGATGGATTAATTTAATGGTGTAGCCCAAAATATTATTATGTTGGAAAATAATAAAAAGTTGTTCACTGCCTATTTATGTCTGGAGTTGTCACTTGTGAACTACTGCCTATTAGTTCCCCAGTGACTAGACCATGGTGCCAATGACCAGGATCCCAGTGCTTTAGAGTTCAGTTCTATGTTACTCCTGTGTTATCTGGTATGACTCGCCCATCCCAACCACTTGTGTCTGTTTGAATGAACGGGAAGCCTTTGTCTACACAGGGAGCCATGCCTTCAGGTGGTCTGCACTTCTCACTCATTTAATCATAAACCCAAATACACGTGTGACTACAGAAAGACATGGCAATGTTCCTTATATGATGGTTATCGAGGCGATCTAGAATATGTTTGCAGTGCAGGTTTTTAAAAAGATAATCATCAAAAGGAAAACCCCATAATGTTAAATTCTTTTATAACTGTTTGACACTTGGAGAATGACTGGCCTTAGGTCCAAGTGCCCACATATGACATATTAGAGATCGTATCAGGGCAAGCCACAGGCTCTGGATCTTGATCATAGCTATGGTAAAACCAGAACCAACATGACTATTTTTAAATCCTGGTGTGTTGTTAATGGAAAAGGCCTTTGAGATCTTCTGGGGCAATACCTTTAGGTTACAGATGAAACAAAGGCCCAGACCAGTCAAGTGACTTACCCAGCATCACCCGAGTCCCTCCTGACTCTTTGACCAAGGCTGTCCTGTCACTGCATCAGCTTCAGAGGGGCAGTCAACCCTCGCAGCTCAGTAAGTTGGTAGCTGTGGCACAGAGGAAATGTTCCTTGTTTAATGTTATGGATTTTGCTCAGATACAAAGTGGATGTCGGTTCTCTCCCAGGTTTCACTTACATCGGGTGAACCCTTCAGGATTTCACAAAGACTGGCTTATTACTGCTTTTCTTCCTCATTAACTTTCCAGTGCTTCTCCTTCTGGCCCTTTCTATTTCTGAGCAGTTGCTAGAAATGAGTTTTGCTGAAACATTATTTTGTGAAAAATATCACACCCAGAATAAGGACTTACATATGTTAGCAGGAAGTTAGATGTCACTTTAGACTTCATTACGATTCTCACATTCTAAGAGCTTAACCCAAAGCTTTTGAGAAATGTAGGGACCTCACCACTACATAAAACGTCACATATACATAAAAATCAGTAAGTGATCAACACCTTACATTGCAAGAAATAACATCAATTTTAACTTGAGGTTGCAAACCCCACTCTGATTTTATATAAAGTTCTACTTTGTTGAATTTGCTCACACATGTTATTGTTCAAGGTAACATGAAGTAAAGAATATATTTAGCTGGTATTAGTGACCTCTTTGAGTTGTCTGAAGAAGGAACATTATCCACACTACAACTGTGATAGAGGACTACACATTGGGTATGGGGGAGTGAAATTCATTCATTCACATGGTAATGCAAAAATTGATAAATCCTCAGTATGGTGATAATGCCACATACCTATTATACAAATCAGCTATGTTTTAAGGGATGTTTGTGGCTTTTAAGCGTGTGTGTGCGTGTGTGTGTGTGTGTGTGTGTGTGTGTGCGCGCTGTTAGCAGATGCCAAGCATTCCTCCTTCAAAGATAACAAATATGTTTTCTGTCTTCTCCCTCTTGCTGAATGCTGAGTGAGTGTGTTTTAATAGAAGCGCTGGAATGGGGAGAGAGAATCCAGAGTCCACTATTGACTCTGCTGCAGTCTCCTGGTCATATGACCTGTAGCAGTCACATCACTTACTAGGGGCTCTGTTTCCTTATCTGTAACATTTAGGGGTCAGAGAAGATGCCTGCCAAATTCCCTTCTGTAATTCTTGTTCTTGATAGCTTTCTTTGTTTCTAGCACGATGAAACAAATTGTGTGTGATTAAGTACACCATCGCCGTTATAAAGATGTAATAGTCCAAACAGGTTGTAAAATTCTAAGGATGCAACGCTCTGTTTTCTTCCACACTGGAAGCCAAGGTATCTACTAAAGATGTTAGAATCAAAATTGGCTGGGCCAAAAACATTCCAGGGAAGGAAAAGCCTGGAAAAGTTCCTTCTCAGATTACTATATTAAAGTCTATATTTCATAAATGTCTCTTATCTCATCTCAAAAGACATAGAGAATCTAAGTATTCTGGAATAAAAATAGATTGTTATTTACGTATATGTGCATGCGTACATTTAAATAAATTGGAAAAAAGAAATGTTCTGAAACTGAAACGAAACAGGTTGGAACTGTCTTCAAAAATTTTCTTCAAAGTAGAGGTTACAGAATGCAGGAATAAGTTACTAGGGAAGCTGTGGAATTTCTTTCTTCAATGGGTTTTAAACGTAGGACAGACACAAATCTGCTCATCTGCCTGAACTGGATTAGGTTGTACAAATGAACTCAAGCCCTTCATTGTTGATTCCCATGAAAATGCTCAGATGCCTTTCTCTGTCCATTAAGGTTCAGGGTCAAAGTCAGCACAATGGTACATGCATAGAAAACTTAATTTCCTCTCCTCCCATATTTGTAGCTAAACATTAACTGAGCCCATCAGAATGCTTGAAAACATTTATTTTTTTCAAGTGGGGATTTTAAAAATCACTTTGCTTGCTGTTCACATATATGCTAGAGAAACAAGGGAGCCAACAACTGTAGAATCCTGTTATTCAAGAAAAATCAGGGCAAAAGTAAATTTGTAGAGAAAGTTCATGTTCTTAAACCATGCAAGTGAAAAACATTTTAGGAAGTCTGTGGAAAAATAGTAGCTAGGGTATCAGGATGTTAAAACTCACTCTGATCTTGGCTACTCCACTTCTCTGTCTCAGTTTCCATATTTAAAAATAAGGAGCTCAAATAGACAATTTTCAAGGACATTTCAACTTGAAAATAGATATATAAAAACCTCTCTCCCTCCCTTGCTCTCTCTTTTTATGTAATATATGGCAATATATATATGACTATATATGGCAGATATGTGACTATATATATAAGATAGATGTGTGTGTGTGTGTGTGTGTGTGTGTATAGAGAGAGAGAGGGAGAGAGAGAGAGAGAGACAGAGAGAGAGAGAGACAAGATATATAGATATATACGTATCTTCTAAATTTTGTCCCCATTTAATTGACTCTCTAATTCCAGGAAACACTTTTTGACCCATGTTTTAAATGTTTATTATAAGTGAGTTTGCAAGCACTTAGTTTTCTCTAGAATTCATGCCGACACTCTTTTGAAGATTCTATTTGCATCTACTCTATGTACCCCACAGATGTCTTACTGCTCTCCACGTCTCCACAACACAGCTCTGTTTAGTGGCGCGCTATGGTTGCTGTTGTTCATAGTTGTCTGGAAAAGTCTTGTCTCCAAATTACAGTGGCTTTCTTTTCTCTTGCCCTGAAGCAACAAATGATGGGAGAAATCTGTGTATGTTTCTGTTCTTCAGAGTCAGAGCTGCCTCAAGTGTAGAATTCTTAACCCTCTAGTTAATTCCAAATGCAATGAATTGCTAAATAAATGAGAACCATGGGCTGCCTATCAGGGCATTTGTGTAAGTTAAATTAATTTTTAGAACCAGATTGCATTAGTTAAGGCTGGGATCTTAATGTGCGCCGACAAAAATGTCCAATCAGCCTACCAAGGTGCCTGAGATGTATTGCCCAGATAATAGCTGAAAATTTGAACTTGGCATTTTTATGGATTGGTTTGTGTCTAAAAGGCAGGCAGCTTTTAAAAGCCCTGCATAAACACTGCTTTCTGTGGACACCTATGGCGTGACTATTTATAAAAGTACCCAATCATTTTTCCCCTCCTAAAAGTGCTATTGGCAGAGGAGGGCTTGATATTTAATCTATAACCTGCAACTCACTGCACCCCACAGTGGCAAAGAACACACAAGAGCCAGAAGAAAGAGATCAAGAAAGCATTAAAAATGTCAGGCCACAAGACCATGTTTAAATTATTAGGTGAGATGCTGTCCTGCATTTAACAATGGCCCAGCACACCTCCAGGCCCAACTTCCTCTCCACTTGCTCTGTTTTGATGGGTTACTGCAATCTGTTCTGAAATTGAATTTCAGTTTGTTTCAATAGCATTTTGCAGTAAATAAGAGTGACTCTGGTATCTTGTTTGCGAATCTTGATGTAATAATCAGAAGTAATTGAAGCATGCACAAGCCACAGAGACTTATGACATGTTTTTAAACAAGTATTGACTGATATGAAACTAATTTAACTAAAACTGGAAATCGGACTCCTCGGAGAAGGCGTGCACAGAATACAGGGTCTGTTGCAGTTGCACTGAATTGGCCTTAAAAAATGGCTCGTTCAAGTCTCCTTACCTTTCCTGAGGAGTTTAGGTGCAAGTTAGTGGCAGGCAAGGTTGTGACCCCATGAATAGGGCTAATCATCTGACGACCGGAATTAATCATTTGTCAGTCCTGTGGTTTGGATTAAGTGGGGTGAGTCATCCACGACTGGCTCGGTGGCTCCTATGGATAAGAAAACCTCTTGGTAACAGAGGCACACAAAATCGACTCCAAATGACAACATTTTGTGTAAACCAGCACAGATTTGGAATCTTTTTGTTTTATAAGTGAAACTTCCTTAGATAAGATTGTAATCTTTTGTATTTATGCTCATGCTTACATGGATCTATGTAACTACAGACATCCCACATAACCATCATATACATTCTCACTTGCAATGTGCCTGCTGGACTTATATTCCATTTAATGCTACTTAGGTACTGAAAAGGAGAAATAAAAGAACAAACCTATAATTTACATCTCTAAGCCTTATTACAGACAAAGATTATTAGAACAGGCCGTGCTATTCTCCTTAGGCTCCGGATTTAAAGCAGGTGAAAAGCGTTTGAGGATAAGAATTTGGAATTCAAGTGATGGAAAAAAATAGTCTAAAATGTTGGCTTCCACAGATACTGACCTTAGGTACAAATGGTGGTGAATTCTTTTGTTCACACACTAAAGAAAAGAGAATGGATTGTGTGTAGTGCACTCAGATTAGTGATAAAGTCTCTGAAACCTTTTGATGCTTGTCCCCTAATTGAAGGAAGTAGAGGAGAGTGATAATGCAGAGAGGGAACATAACGGAAAGAAAATAATTAACAGCTTCATTAGGCAAATTTTACCATTTGAATGTGTTTCAAGCACACAACTAATGTCAGTTGGATTGAGACTTTATGTGGAGCAAATTTCTTTAAGACAATGAATTACAACATATAATTTGAAATGCATAAATGCTGCCCTTATCAGTAACACTACCAGAGATCACAGAAAAGTTGAGGTCTAAACAGTATATTTTCCTAAATAGAATCTTGAAGACATGGACCTCATTAGAATCATCATTCCACCTGTGGAAACAGGATTGACAGAGCGACTGGGGATTTATAGACGTAATACCTATTATCACTAATAGGAGTTAGGTACCCAAATCCCAGAACGGTAGATGAGACTATGCCCCTAAGTGTTTGGCATACTCCTGTGCAGAGGTGTTGTTGTCGTGATGGCTATTTTAACAAGGTTTAATGTAATTGGAACAAAAGTAGAACCACCCAGGGTCTTGAGTTTTCCCCACAGTGATTGATACCATTTGTAGAAAAAAATTTCTTAGAGCATAATATGTTTTCTTCCAGAACCTTTAGTAAGCAAATTAGACAATGCAGCTGAAATGTTGTTACAATATCAATACCAAAGAGTTGGACTACCTGAATTATGTGATGTTTGTTGCGTTTTCTTGTTTATTCATTTTCTCCATAAGCATGAGCTTTTTTCCAGGGAGGCAGTTTTGTTTCTGATTCTCATAAAAGCCCGAGATAAATAGAGAGACATATTTTCTACCTACCAGAAATCTTATCAGGGAAATAACTAGGGCATGGCAACACCTAAAAACCAATTCCAGGGCAACACTGGGCAAATATAATTACCTGGTCCATACTGGCTAACAAAGGGCTCCATAAATTCAAGTGGAGGAAACATCTACAGATGACTGACTATAAGGAAAGCTTCACAGAACAGATGAACCTTGAGTTGGGCTTTGAAAGAATGGAATTTGGTTTGGCAAAAATAAGAAAAGAGAAACTTCCAGGAAAAGAGATGCCAGAACAATTCTGTGCAGTTATTCTTAGGTGAGGGGTGTCAGAGAAGTTGCTCTGGTCTTTGGAAGAGTAGTACTATCCCAGGGGTGGTGACTGGGCAGAGAGGCTGGGAGCAGAGACCCACAGGAGTAGCCAGGGGAAGACTCTTTGGGTTTGTGTCTTCAGACGACATGCATTTGCCTTCAAGTCATCGTTTCTAATTTCCTTTTTACCCTGCCATTTCTCTAGTAGCCTTTTTTAAGGCCATTATCAGCATTTCTTCTATCTACATTTAAACACTGTTTTTCAAAAGTCCAGGGGAGAACAAGGGAGAGATACGTCATGTTGTTTGCAGCCCCAGAAGAGCCTGGCTGACACTCTACCTTGAGCCAGCTCTGAAGTACTGAACGAGCAGAGCATGCTTGAGAGGCAGTGGGAAACACCTTGCTAGAGAGATATCTTCACATCATCTTCAACTGGCACGACTTCTATTTCTTGGACTTTCCGTCTAGCATCCATGCTATTGGTTTGCTTTTTGGTCCCTGACAGTGAGGTCGAGAGCCAAGGATGAGGAGTCGGCTCTGTCTACACTGCCACTCATACCCTTGACTCTATTCCAGGCACTTTTGTGTGACTCTAGGTGAGCAATTCAGGAGTTAATTCAGCTTATTCTTTAGTAAGTTCAGTAAAGAATCGCCTGTGACACCAATGGTTTAACAAAATCGACCAGCTACTCTGGTCATGATGTGGACATAGCTGCAGTAAAGACACCCTCACATGTCACAGGACACCATGTATTCACTCTTTCCTTTCAAGCCTGTAAAACAATGCCAAGTGTAAAAGCTCTCTCAGCTTTGCAGAAAAAGAGTGCTGCATAAATATAAGCTATTATTGCTTTTCTCACCAAAATTATATATACACATATATGTGTCACACATGCTAAGAATACTTTCCTCCTTAATTGCAAAACATAATGGGAGTAAAAATCAAAGCTTTTGCTAATGGTCTGCCGTTTGTACAGAACATTTCCATTGAACAGATCAATATTATTACTGTTCAAACATTTACACAGCCTGTGTTCAACATGTCTGTCACACATTAAGGGGCAAGTATTTTTGAAGACATTGGATTTTAAAGAAGAAAAATTAGAAAAACATCAAGTTGAAGTTATTATTTTTAATGACTGCTAAACCCAACATTCCTTCTGCTTTGATAGTATTTGAACTATTAACCTGTGTTTCTGGAGTGTATGTTCATCAGTGAATAATTAAGGAGGAATTCAGTAGTAAAAAACTGATATAAAAGCCATTTGATTCTAAACTTACAAAAGCCTATTTTAAGTTTTAAAAAATGATTAAGGCTATGTGTGTGCTTAATTAGTGAAAATGGGTATTTCGCCTATGTCTGGCAAGGAGAATTATTACAACCTGTCATTAGGAAAAGTATCCTGAATCAATGACATTTCTACAGTATAGCAACAATCTTGCTATATTGCACTCACACACACACACACACACACACACACACACACACACACACACAAATGTTAAAGGGACTATCGGTTGGCATGAAATTACATAGTAGTGCGTGTGAGGAGGAAGGGAGTAAGAGAAAATTCAGCATATAAATTTAACAGTTACAAAAATAGGAACATTCTCAGTCCAGCATTGGGAGTTCTTGGCTGGTGTGCCTAGTTTGTAAAAGAAAAATCAGCAAAATAAATTCTTTCTCTGGCATCAGAAAGCCAACCCTCAATGTGAATGTGGAAAATTTTTGTATTAAATTGTCATCTGGGCATTTCTTTCGCCCTCTGGCTCCATCCATGGGGAGATCTAGAGCAGCCCTTCCTCTGCCCTGAACCTCTCTCCATTTCCTGGGTCCCTGCTCCACAGAGACAATTTGTCATTCCCATGGCAAGACCCTGCGTCAAGATTGCCTAGCCCCAAATCAATAGGAAATGTGGAGGCTGGAGAGTATGGGAATGGAGGCATGGTGGGGTATGGAAGAGAGGAGAATAGAAGTCTAGCCACCCACCCTGCCTTTTGTGGCACCAACACTACTCCAAGTGCCCACAACATTACAGTGTTCGAAATACATACGCACCTTCCATAGTGCTCACTGTCCTTATACTTGCTAAAATAAGCTTGTCTCAACAACCTTTGAGCAATTTGAGAAGTGGTTCCTTACATATCTGTGCTTTTGCCTGTTTTCAAAAGTGTCAGTCTCATATATGTGTTCTTTAATTTTTTTCTATTCTTATAATACCAAAAAAGTTAGAGACTTTAGGGTTGTAATGCTTATCCACAGATACCTGTCCTGTGGAGGAGGAATTGAATGTGGTCTTAGGATAATGGGTAGAAGCTACATTAAATACTGAAGAAGCATTTATTGAGGGAGCAGATCCAAGTCAAAACAAGGAACACACAATAATCATCAGGATGACAAAGATGGAATGAACTCCTTGTCTGGACTCAGTCCATCTCCTCTTCCTATAGGTTTTGGAGCAAGGCTGAGCAGTCCCTTGGTAGGAATCTCAAATTGGAAGTAAACCCTGATGACCATCAAGACCCTTTCATCATCTCCTCACAAATGGGATGTAATGGTTTGTCGTTCATCAAAATACAGTAGAATGTTCTGGTTCTTCTGGTAACTGGATTTGAAATATTGCTCCACTCCCCTTAAGCGTTTTTTGGCTTCAGTTTTCTCATCTATAAAATTTAATTTTTTTTAATTTTTTTTATTTTAGAGAGAGAGGGAGAGAGTGCATGAGTGGGGGAGAGGAGCAGAGGGAGAGAGAGAGAGAATCTTAAGCAAGATCCATGCTCAGCACAGAACCAGACAGGGGATTTGATCTCATGACCCTGGAATCATGACCTGAGCCAAAATCAGGAGTCGGATGCTCAACCACCTGAGCCCGCCAGGCACCCCTATACAAGGCAGTATTGGTCTCCTATCCCTCAGATCTCTTCCCACTGTAAATTTTGCTAGTTCTCTTCATGGTGCTCACCACAACATGAACTACATAGTAAAAATCAGGACATTCCCAATTCCTGCTCTCAGAGATGCAAACTAGAGTAATCTAGCCAAGTGCATCTTTCAGGCGTGGTCAAGCCTGTTTTACCAAGTATAGGGATCAGTCTTAGGGATCAGCATTGTACTTGTTTAGCTAGAAACAGTTGCTAAAACAGTTTTCCAAGCACTGATTAAAATTAAATTCCTAACATTTAAGGCAGAAAAGAGGAAGGAATTATGTTGCCAAATTTATCTCTGTCTTTGCAAATTTATGTCATCACTTACAAAATTGATTCCCTTCCTGAAATTTTTTTATTATTTTTGACCTGTGGCTAGTTCAAAGTCAGTGACTTTCCAAAATAACACTTTGAAAATACTTTCTGATGAACAACAGTTCCACAGGTATTATGTAATAAAAGACGCTTACAATCAATAGATTGGCACATGTTGGGTTAAACCAAGTTAAATCAAGGTTTCGGACCTGTGGGACTTCTCAGAGCCTTTAATATACTGACATAAATTGTGAATATTCACAAAAGGAACATTACAACATGTAGCATTCCCAGATGATTTGGGAAAAAAAACTATTTTTTCCGTGAAACATTTCATGAGTATTCTGGGGAACACATTTTAGGACCAATTCTTCACTGTTTCTGCTTCCATTAAAAAATAATAATAATAAAGGCAAACACAACAGACTGGAAATTGATGAAAACAACAATAATATTATATAGGTAATTGGCCATTACTAGAGAAAAAAAGCAATCACAATTAATGAAATATCTGAAATATGGGATATTTTTAATGTAATGTGATAATCTCAAAGACCTGCACTATTTTAAGTAAGTTTCCCCTGAAGGATTCTCAAAGGGCCTGTTTTATTGTACATTTGTAAGCGAGCACTTATTTGCCCCCAAATAATTCAAGAACTAAAATGCTGAAAAACTACCTTGCTATCTCTCTGTGTGACTTTACACTATCAATTCTCTTAACAAACTTTTATTTATAAAGTGCAATAAACTGTAGCCCTCTACGTTAAAAGCATTCAAAGAAAGTAAGCTGTTGAAATATAGTGAAATGTTCAATGTTCCATGTATTCTGGTTTTTAATGCAAAAAGTCACCTTTCCTTATGGAATAATTAGTCAAAGTAAGGGAAGATAAAGCACAACCTTCTATCTCCTTTGCCTACCTGTCTTGTTTTTACAGCTGAGTCTTTACTATCATCAAGAGGAAATTTTTTATGCCTTTCTCTAGCTTATGTTGTGATAAAGAGAAGAGTGTATTTGGAAATGCTCCCTTTATGCTCCCTTTTGTTTCAGCAAACTTGACCATATTCCCTTTTCCTTTCTGTGAAGCTTGCCATTAAAGGCACCTTGGGGTTGGGGAGGAGTTTAGATGGTAGGACGGAGGTTGTCTGATCTCCCGGTTGAGTCAAATCCATGCTTCCACCAGAGCCATTTTGGCAAACTGACCCCTCTGTGTTCATATGGTTAAACTTAGATGGTGCTTCTGCTTTTAGGCTACTGGCAATGTTTATGGCCACTGCTTTCTTTTCTTCTAAACACGCAGTTACTCTTTAAGGTCTGCATAAATCATGAGGCCACCTAGATCATTAAAACCCTTTCTTCTCTCCATGAGCTTGCTCCTAACACAGAGATGGTTCGAGTCTTGCTCTATACCAATTAATTACTGAGTCTGTAATGCAAATCAGTGATAAGATAAAATCATATAAACTAATGTTTAGGCCAGTAACCAATGATTCCCTGAATATATTTTTTAACTGGTTTGCACGTTGTAATATAGAAGAAACCCTAGTTGACATTTGAAGTATTTTATGTCCATAGATATATTTCTCATTACATAAATTATTCTCTGTATTACTAATCGACTTGGGGGTTCAGAATATATGCTAGGTTAGTAAAACTACTAGTGACCCAGTCATGTGCAGCTGATACACCTGTTTTTCAAGTTAATAGAATCTTAAATAATGAAAACCAAAAAACAGAAAAGAACAAATACTGTGAGCATGGATGCACCGAACTCTAAAGATGGCCTACAGCAATTCAACAGTACACTGCTTTCAGTAAACATTAGGGGTTAAAGAAAAGGCAAATCTCCCTTTGACCATGATCTATTTTTCTCAAGTGTATTTCATTCTAGTATTATAAATGCATTAGGCCCATGGTGCCTGGGTGGCTCAGTCGGTTGGGCGTCCAATTTTGACTCAGGTCATGACCTCACAGTTCATGGGTTCGAACCCCATCTCGGGCTCTCTGCTGTCAGCACAGAGTCCACTCTGGATCCTCTGTCCCTCTCTCTCTCTCTCTCTCTGCCCCTGCCCTGCTTGTGCTGTCTTTCTCTCTCAAAAACGAACATTAAAATATAATTTTTTTAAATAAATGCATTAGGCCTATACCTAAAAGATTCATATTTCTTGGTTATGGCTAGCTTAGTGGTTTGTATCTTAGGTAAACTCTAGGACCTACTGAACAGAATTGTAGAGTTCCAACTAGGGTCAGTGCTCCCTGTCCATACTAAAATTCAACTCAATGTTGCTTTCACTGGTCGTGTCACTAAAAGGAAAACTAATCTGTGTCACTAGACACATTTTTCTTTGGCATTTTTTTTTCTTTCCACTTTTTTTTTCAGAAAATATGGGTAGCCATTTCAGGGTAAGGGACTTCCCCATTCCAGAATGAGTAATCTCACCTACCTGACACCATAGCGTTCTACTGTAATTAACCTGCAAAGAAAAAAAAAAAAACTTAAAAAAATAAGTATTTGCCAACTTTAGTTCCTGCAGCTCTGATTTGCAAACTACCTAGATCCCCACTGAATAATTACTAATTAATCAGGAGGATATTTTTAAAATTCTTGAAATTAGCACCTCAGGTCCTATAGTCTAAAGCAGAATTATTGCTTTATTTCTTTTTCCAAACAATGAAAAAGGAAACTTGAGGATTATGATTTTGTGACACTATAAGCCAGAGTCACTGCCTTTCTATAACTGGAAGTTGTACCCGGGGTGCTTCCATTGTACCAATTATGGGGGCTTTTGGAGAAAATTCAGCACTGCATGCTAAGAGTACTAATCCAACTGCACATCATTAAATCAGTTGGGTACATCAGTGGAAACACTTAACAGACTTAGTGATTTAAAAAAACATATTGTGGTTATCTATAAATTGATTTCTTTAATTCCATTATTGACAATGGTTTTTATTGATTGACTTTTGGTGGTAGTACTGGGGCAAGACCTACTGCCATCACAAGTCGTATTTTTCAGAATACCAGGTTATTATGGCCATATTCTGAGATTTAGTCATGTGACTGATGGATCCCCCTGGGAGATAACAGTAGTTAGATTTCCTGCACTACCTGAACTACACAGTCTGTTTTGAGCTTGGTGGCATACCTTTTGGAAAACAAAGCCCCCATTTACTTTTTGATACATTCATCTCTTTCCTTCTTATGCATTCCAACCTCACTTGGGAAGGGACATCAAGCCTGTCAAAGATCATTACATTCATTACCTAATTTAACCCTCCCTATCGTCCTGTAGGTTAATCCTCATATGAGTTGTCCATTGTACAGGTGAGCAACAGAGGCTCACAGAGTTTGGTTAATACCTGCCCAAGGCACTCAGCTAGTCAGTGGCACAGTGTAAGGACTTGGATCACAGTTGTCCCAATTTGGCTAAATTGACTGCCTGATGGTCAGGCAGGTGGCACTTCCTTGCCTCACTGACCCCTGTGACACTTTGTGGGAGGTCAAATATAGTGACACATCTTGACAGACCAAAGGTGCCTGAGTGGTTCCTGAAGTTCAGAGCCCAGACCAGAACCCTGTTCTTCCTGCCCCAGATCTCTCCACTGGGCCACGTTATAAGAAGCTCAGTTAACTTAAAAAACTCAAAATTATTCCCTTTGGAGGGCCAAGAGGAGAGGAGCAGAGAGAAGAGAATATCTTTTTAGAAAAAAAAAAAAACCTTAAAGATACAAGGATTTAAAATAAATAAGAAGGAAGTAAATGTGTCCAAAAAAACCCCTCTGTCACTTCCTGATGGCTTGACTTGCTATATAAACCCATCTTGAGACAATCCATACAAGTAATTCCTTTTTTTTTTCCCTGAGAACAGTGGAAAGTTGGCAAGAAGTAAAAATTTTCTATGAAATAGGGAGGCGAACAAGTTGTAAATGATGTTAATATCTTCCAGATGGCACAGTTTTACTTGGGAACTGAGTTTATTGTAATTAAAGGCATGTGAATTTTTCTATAAATACTGAACTTTGCAAGTTTGACACTGAAAGACTCCATCACTTCTGGAGGATAGTTGTTTTAAGGGAGGTGTTCCTTCTCTTCCATTTAAAATGCATCATTGAATTTCATAATCTGAGTTAAATCATAGAAATATTTTCCCATGTGAAGGACTCTTTTTTATCTTCCATTCCAATAAATCTTAATTACGAAGTGAGATTCCTCAGAAATGAGAAATTTTAACTCCAAACATTTTCTATTAAAATTATGTATTTTGACCATTATTTTATACCCCATGTCTTGAATTCTTTTATGTATTTATTTTTAAATTAAGCTATTATCACTTTTCTGTCTCCAGACATATGTGTTGGGCAATCTTGGAAGTTCTGTTTTTGCTTCAAACAGGAGAGTCTGGCTCACTCCAGAACCCTGCTTTCCTTTTCCCTGCAAGCAATGCCTGCGGGCTCAGGGATCCCAAACCAGCAGCCAACATGACATGAGAACATTAAAATTGCTTCCATGATTGCTCCAATTTCCTAATCCCATCCTTAGTCTTACCCTGTATCTACTAATCTCTGCTCTACCAGGTGATGCAAGTGGATGATCCCTGTTGGCTTTGGTTTCTACTGTAGCTTCCAAGCCCCGTATGTCCTACCAGAGCTTGGTCTCTGTGGTAGGCAGAATTCTAAGAAGGGCCCCCAGGATCTTTGGCCCCTGGGATGCACACACCTTCTCCCAGTTATTCAATCAGCCATTAATCCAGGTGCTGCTACAAAGGGATTTTGCTGATTTAATTAAGTGGCTAAACCAGCAGACCTCAAGAAAGGGAGATGATCCTGAATGAGCCTGACCTAATCAAATGAGCCCTTAGAAGGGACTGAGCTTTTCCTGAAGACCATGAGGCATGAGTAAGGCAGATTTTCTGCTGTTGGCTTTGAAGCTGGAGAGGGCCACATGATGACAGGTGCAGGTGGTCTGTAGGATCTGAGAGCAGCCCCCAGCTGACAGCCAGCAAGAGAGTGGGGATTGCAGTCTGGCAGCTACAAGAAACTGAATTCTGCCCTGGTGGTGTGGGCTTTGACAAGGACACCAAGCTCAATTTGAGAATGCAACCCTACTGACACCTTGATTTTGGTCTTAGGTTGCCCCGAGCAGAGAGCCCCAGCCACGCCATGCCAGACTGCTGAACTATGTGACCTAATAAATATGTGTTGTCTTCGGCCCCTCTCTTCACGGTGATTTGTTATGCAGCAGCAGGGATCTGTCTGTAACCTGCTGGACATTTATTATCTCATGTTTTCTCCTATGCTAGTCCTGACCAGCCACGGCATCCCTCGTAATCAACTGCCATCCCTTTGCATGGCTCCAGGAAGAACCATTTAATATCTCTTAATTTTACTCCAGTAAAACTTTTTTCTTTAACATTTTCTTTCTTTACTTTTGTAATGCCTCATTTCCTGGGACTGTTAACTCTCATACATATTATTATGTTACTATCTAGTCTATTAATCATCAGTTTTCAATAGCTGCAATAAAATTATGGATATTCTTTATAGTGACCCTGAGGCATCACAAAAGCTTAAAGATGAAAATTTTAATGTGTGAGATTAGCTTTATGAGTTTTACTATACTCTGATTATTGAGAACAAGTTATCTGACTACCTACATAAAGAAACCCTTGCTATACTGAATCAGCAGAACCACCTTCTGGAAAAGATGCTAGGGAGACTGTATTGTGTTGGGATTTCCTGCAGGAGAATTATCTGGAAGCCTGTGGACAAGTGCAAGATTAACATCTTGCAAGCCTTTGAGGAGGACAATGACAAGACAAAAGCGTTTGCAACAGTTTTTGTTCTAAGAGAGGTAGGGGGTTGGCCTCCCATTCACAATCTATAAAGTCAGTTACAGGAGGCATGGTTTGGCTGGGGTACATCCAGCAGCCACTAAGCAAAGCTACCTGTTCTCTTTAGCACCACCTACTTCCCAGCTCTGTGGCATGGGCGCAGCCAGCCGGCCAGGGTTGTCATCCCTGCCCTCTGGACCTTGAGCTCTGTACTGAGGAACTCCAGGGTAGAGAAATGGCAATGTTGATAAAATGCCACTCTCCTTATAAGTGAATGGGGTCACCACTATGTTGGGTAGCTCCGCAACTGAAATAATGCTCCCCCATGCCCGGACACTGTCAAGAGCATATCGCTTAGTGCAACTATTCGTAACCACATCATAAGTATAGCTATAGTCAGGCTATGGACTAGAAGTTAGGGGTGTATCAAAAGGATAACTAGACTTGCGGCATATCAGAAGGATTGCCAGAATAGAAATAAGGGAGACTGACTTTTAGAAAGTGTCAGCACAAGTTAAAATGAGGCTTAGCTTAAAGACTCATGTCCTACAATCCTACTTATAATACACAGAGTGCATACAGGAACAAAAAAAAAAATATATATATATATATATACATACATATATATTATATATGAAAAAACATGTATCATTAGGAAAAGATATTTAGCATTATTTTAATAAGGGAAAATTACTTTATTAACTTAGAAACAAACATTAAAGGGGAATATGACAAAATATTAAACAAAACAATTTTCTGTCTATAGTATAAATTTAAAATTTTTGCCAGATTCAGAATGGCTTTCTTAGAAATTGGCACTTCATAGAATCAGCCAGCACAGCCCAGTTTCTCTGTCCCTCTGAAAATGTCAAGGGCTCTCTGGCCATGCCCAAGGCTCAGGCCCTCTCCTTGTCCTGAGTTTGGTGTGTTACTACCTCCTTCCTGGGGGAGTGGCCCAGGCCGACTCCAACTCTGGTGGCAGTCAGAGGGGCCTGCCTTTCCCACTTATCCATCCTGGGGAGTGCGGATAGGCCTGCATAATCCAGTCTCTGTGCCTGACCCATCCTTACTGGAGTAATCTGTGTTCAGACCCCAGTGCCAGCAGTGGGGAGAAACCAAAATTTGAGCTGCTATTCGATAACACTCTAGCACCCTCCTCTGTTTCATTTCTATTTCTCTACTGCCCAGGCGGGGCTTGGGTTCTAGTCATGTGGTCCCTGAACATCCACCCCAAACAGGAGGACCAGGACCAGGACTAGAATAGCTCTGGAAGAGGCCCATTAAATGACCACCACCAATTCCACTGAAACTTTCAACCCACGTGACTCCCTGGAGGCCAGTGGCTCTCTCTTATCTCTATGTCTGTCTCACACATGCACACATGCACATAAGCCTCCATACACACTGATATGTCTGTGTATATAGCTCTAGCACACAGTTAAGAAAAAAAATCAATGAAATATTAGTCGATGTGGTGGTTTTCTAGCAACAATGACCAGTTGAAAATGAATTATGAGTTGTTAATAAGTAATTCTAAAATAATAAGGTCATACCCATCCTCCACCTCTCAAAATATATGTATGAGAAAGAGTAACAACAACAAAAATAGGAATCAAATTTGCCCAAAAGTAGGCAATGTCGAAAGGATGCAAATTTCTTCATCTGTGTCTCCCACCCAGTGCTTCCCCAGCTCTGTGCTCCCTCTGGGTTGGTACCACCTGATCAGTGCCTTCCTGGGATCATGGGAAAGACTATGTTAGATAGTACATCTGACAGCACTTTGTAACGTGGAAATTACCATACAAATGGCAAGTATTATTGCCAGTATCAGACGCTATCAGATCACATCTGATTCATTTTAACTTTCTAATACTTAAAAAAAAAAAGCACACAGACTTTCATTGATCCAGTTATTTTTAAAAAAGATGAAGCCTTTGATTTATTTCCAAATAAAACCTCATAAAAAATAGTGTTTTCTGACCAAGAAATAAAAAATTATTAGCTAGGCAACAGGATATTGATTTGCTACTTTATATACAGAGAGTTAATGCTTTTCAAAATAACTTTTATTTGATTACAAAGAACACTTATCCATTGTAAAAATTTTGAAAAATACAGAAATGACTGAGGAACATAATCTCACTACCTGGAGACAATCACTTATTAATGGCTCTACATACTCCCTTCCATTTCTTTTTCTTCATATGATTAAGAATTGAGAATATACTGTATATAGGGTTTTATGCTCTTACTTTTCACTTATGATATCATTAACATTTTTCCTATGTTATAAAAAAATCTTTTGTTGAATATGCTTTTAGTGGCTGAATAATATTCCATGATATGAATGTATATAAATTCCTTCTTGTTTCCTTCCTGTCTGCCTTATTTCCATTTTCCCCCATTATTTTAAATAAAACTTCAGGAAATATTTTTGCATAAATATTTGACATGATTCCAGATTATTTCCTTTGAATGGATTTCTAAAAATTGTTTTTACTCAATAAGAAGCTATGAACCTTATAAGCCTCTTCATATATCTTGATTAGAACATTGCAAGCAAGCCAGAACTTGGGGGTGAATATCATGTAAAATCACTCAGAAACACAGATACAGATACAGACTAATTGGCTTCTTCTAGCCCCATCATTGTATATTTTTATTTCCAAATCCTTCTCTAATGCTCTGAGAGTAAAGCTCATTCTCTGCTGGGGAATATGTAAGGTAATTCTTGGACAGCGGTGTAGTAATCGTTTACAGGTTGTTCAGTAGGAATAGCTATTAATGCCTTGTGCAAAATAAACCAAAGATCCAAAGAAACACATTTTTGCAGGTGAAAATTATGTTAGCCAACATCATTTCTCACTCTGGTTTATGATGTCAGGTATCAGGTTTCTCCATTATTAATGTACACATGCACGTGGGGGCAGATCCTCTTGGAAGGAGATTAAAAAGACGCCACCCCCTTCCTAATCATACGAGAATGTCCAGAAGCTGTGAGGGGCTGGTACAGTAGCTCCCCCGTACAGACAACACCCCGCAGAGGATTAGCTTTCTTCCCATTAGCGGGCTCCACCATGGAGAGTCAGGGGTCATTTGTACTCACCAGAGAAAACCCGACTTGAGTAAAGTGTGCTATTCGTCTCTTCAGCACTGCGTACCTATAAAGCCTCTGAAACCACTCTTTAGTGACTGAGTACATTTCTCATTTCCCATCCCTTCTCCCCCTACTTGGCGGTTTTCCTAAAGCCGTAATTCAAACTTCCCAAAAGAAAAAAAAATAATAATCTCTGGGTAATCCTTTCAAGAATTCTTAGAAGGAAATCTTTATTCTTTTATCATTCTTATGGGAAACCTAACTCGTGATTAGTATTAGGACTCAGAATGTTTCACCACACACGTATACCCAGGTAGGGTGAGGGAAGGGGGAGTGTGGGGGCAAAACACCCTTCAGCTTAAGGAATTTGTGCTCCTGGGGCGCCTGGCGGGCTCAGTCAGTGGAGCATCTGACTTCAGCTCAAGTCATGATCTGGGTTCGTGAGTTGGAGTCCCACATCGGGCTCGTTGCTGTCAGTGCAGAGCCCACTTTGGATCCTCTGTCTCCCTCCCTCTGCCTCTCCCCTGCTTGTGCTCTCTCAAAACTAAATAAACATTTAAAAAAAAAAAAAAAAAGAGTTTGCTCTCCCAAGCCCGGGACACTCTTGAGAAGCACCACCATAGTACCACACCCTAAACCAGGAACCATGGTAAAGTGTCTTTAAGTTGTAAAAGAGTTAGTTCCCAGTAAATGCAGGCTCCTTAAGGGAAAGCATTAAGGTAGGAGAGTTAAGAAAAAAAGTGGCAGGATGCCTAAAGGGGGAGAGCTTGGTTGTCCTCTAAATATTTAAAAAATCCACATGACGTTTACATTCCTGTGATAAGTGGACAGGATGAGGTTTGAAGAAGGGTTTCCCTGGCTGGGACCCTCCAGGCCCCTGCACAGAAAGACAGTGCGCTTTGGACTCAGAGGCAGCTTCCTTGTCACCTGGAGCATTCATGTTCTGGAGCAGGGCTCCAAACGGATGGGCATGTCAGCTTGCTGACCCCTCCTCGAGCTTCTATGCGTGGGCCCAGTTCCTGAGACACAGTTCCCGGCTCTCCTCAGGCTCTTCTCCAACGTGTGGGTTCAGCACGAGAGTCAAGCAAGTGGCCCGGCTTCCACCTGTGTAGGTCCCTGCCGTCATGACCAGGGATCTTGACATTCCAAGAAGTGCGGCGTTTGTCACACTGGAGCACTAACAGAGCAATGTGCAGCCGCCTGGGGGAGCGAAATTTGCAAACTCAGTATCTCGGGCCTCAGGCCAATGCAGGCTGGGTGCGTTGCTGTGGTGACACATTTAGTCTCTAGGGAGGGATTGCTGGCATGCCTGCTGCATTCCTGGCACCACGTTTGCCAGCAAGAAACTTATGGAGTGGAACTGGTATCAACTCCAGAGGGAGATGCAAGCTGCTTTCTTAACTTCCTTGGCAGTACTACCCTTTGCAACTTGTGCACATAAACCCTCCTGAATATTTACATGAACTGCTATTTGTGACACTCTTTGGGGCCCTGTTGGATGGTGCTTTGAAGGGAAGTGCTAAAATGATAGCAGCCTTCCAGTTTATAAATGTAACTATTGTATCCCCGAATAATTCAGTTTCCTAAAATTGGCACTTAACGATGCAATGACTTATCTCTTGCTGGGAAGAGATTCTAATCCCTCTCCTCCTGTTAAAAATAGCTTTTACTGTTGCCAAGAGGAGAGCCTGGTATTTACTATTAGAAGATATGTGAATTAAAATACTAGCTTCTTTCTCTGTTGCAACTCACTGGCACTATCTTAGCTGAGCTCTCTCCTACCTGGGAGGAAAGGCTCCTCACAGAAGTGCCCCCAGTTCTTAGGAAAGCCTGACCTACCTCCCTTACTTGTGCCTGGAAAGCAAAATGCACTAAGATTTGGCCACTTAGTATTCAGACCATGTCAAGATTCAAGTAAAAAGCCTATATTGCACCATCACCAGGCCAAACATAGCCAACAGTTCAAACCACAGTTAAATTATAAGCAAACGTGGGGCAAAACATGCAGACCTGTCTAGTCAATGAAGCAGTAGAGATAAAAGGAATTACTACATAAATGCCAATGTGGAGGCTTAATGAATACAGAGATGGTGTCCTTTCCAGCTGCCCCCAGTTAAGTGTAAAAGGCCAGTAAGGATTTTGAGCATAATGCTTTCTTCCTCCTCTTCCTCCTCCTCCTCCTCCTCCTCCTCCGCTTTTTCTTCTCCCCCTCCTGCTTCATCTTCTTTTAACATGCAAAGCATCTCCCAAGGTATTGAGAAATGAACAATTCTTCTGTGCATGTCCATAGTTTTGCAGAGGGGCCAGCCAATGATTACTACTGGAAACATCAGATGCAGCAAAGGAAATGCAGTTAATACAATAATTCACATATGTTAATGCTTAGTTCCATCAATGTCAACTTTATTTTCTTCTTGATATACACAAAGCTGGCACACAATTTTAACTGATGAGGTAATGTCATTTTTAATTTAGAGAGCCTTAAGCTGTCCACTCTAACTAGTGATATCATCTTTGCAGTTCCCTTGTGAGACTTTATGTAAACATAAGTAATGTGTCCTGGACAGTTTGAAAAGAGATTGTTAAAGATGACATTGGTCATCATGAAGATTTCCCCCACTTTGATCTCTTTTAAATTGCCAGATACAGTTTATATTACTGCCATATTCTAGCCATTCCTGAAATTAATATATCCCAGGACTTTTGAACCAAGTCAAACGCAGAAATAAAATAAAGGTTTGAAATGAATGGACTGTAATGTTTTCATGTCAGTTATAGAAGAAAAATGGAAGACAGCTCAGATTATCTGGATCCTAGGTGACTTGGTAAATAACAAGAGAGGAAAGGGAAAGGCACTAAGAGTATAACACCAAACAAACAAAACTCTTCCTATTTTTGAGGGGGAATGCTAGTTTGTTGGAGCCGGCTCCCCACCTCTTGGAGGTAAAGAAGCATATGTGTTATCTCAGTACAATATTTAGAATAATATTTTATTGTGATTTCCTTTACCATTTGTCTCCTTAGTGTATTATTATTAAGCCCGTTTTTTTTTTAAATCACATCACTTTGGTGACTTGGAGTGTGTCACATTTCCTTTTCAAACAACAATATTCCTTTAAAGATTCAGGCTGATGGGTATAAACACAGTAATTTTCCATTTTTAAATAAACCTTTTTCTTTGGAGAGATTATGTTCTGCAATTCAAGTATAGCTTTGGAGAAGATGATCTGTGTTTTAACCACTGTGGATACTGAGAGAGTTTTTCCTAAGAAGTCTGGAGTTTGGTAGAATTGAATTAAATAGTAAAGAATCTGTTTATTATTCTGTGGCCATATGTTTAGAGGGTCGCTCACAGAAATCAAAGTATTTTTCATGGAGAGCTCCAGCCAAGGAGACATTTTGGATTCATAAAAGAACTTCACAG